>NC_041220.1:79682469-79683319 GCF_002837175.3 Physeter macrocephalus | reverse complement strand
CTTTCTTTCTCTCTTTCTTTCTAGTTTTCCTCCCTTTTATTCTGAGCCGTGTGGATGAAAGGCTCTTGGTGCTGCAGGCAGTAGTCAGTGCTGTGCCTCTGAGGTGGGAGAGCCAACTTCAGGACACTGACCCACAAGAGACCTCCCAGCTCCATGTAATATCAAACGGCGAAAATCTCCCAGAGATCTCCATCTCAACACCAACACCCAGCTTCACTCAACGACCAGCAAGCTACACTGCTGGACACCCTATGACAAACAACTAGCAAGACAGTAACACAACCCCACCCATTAGCAAAGAGGCTGCCTAAAAACATAATAAGGCCACAGACACCCCAAAACACATCATCAGACGTGGACCTGCCCACCAGAAAGACAAGACCCAGCCTCATCCACCAGAACACAGGCACTAGTCCCCTCCACCAGGAAGCCTACACAACCCACTGAACCAACTTTAGCCACTGGGGACAGACACCAAAAACAAAGGGAACTACGAACCTGCAGCCTGCAAAAAGGAGACCCCAAACACAGTAAGATAAGCAAAATGAGAAGACAGAAAAACACACAGCAGATGAAGGAGCAAGATAAAAACCCACCTGACCTAACAAATGAAGAGGAAATAGGCAGTCTACCTGAAAAAGAATTCAGAATAATGATAGTAAAGATGATCCAAAATCTTGGAAATAGAATAGACAAATTGCAAGAAACAGTTCACAAGGACCTAGAAGAAATAAAGAGGAAGCAAGCAACGATGAGCAACACAATAAATGAAATGAAAAATACTCTAGATGGGATCAATAGCAGAATAACTGAGGCAGAAGAACGGATAAGGGACCTGGAAGATAAAATA
>NC_041220.1:79679007-79680527 GCF_002837175.3 Physeter macrocephalus | reverse complement strand
TGGTGTTAGGGATTGTTCTAATTTCATACTTTTACATGTAGCTGTCCAGTTTTCCCAGCACCACTTATTGAAGAGGCTGTCTTTTCTCCACTGTATATCCTTCCCTCCTTTATCAAAGATAAGGTGACCATATGTGTGTGGGTTTATCTCTGGGCTTTCTATCCTGTTCCATTGATCTATATTTCTGTTTTTGTGCCAGTACCATACTGTCTTGATTACTGATAGTATACATAGAGAATCCTAAGGATGCTACCAGGAAACTACTAGAGCTAATCAATGAATTTGGTAAAGTAGCAGGATACAAAATTAATGCACAGAAATCTCTGGCATTCTTATACACTAATGATGAAAAATCTGAGAGTGAAATTAAGAAAACACTCCCATTTACCATTGCAACAAAAAGAATAAAATATCTAGGAATAAACCTACCTAAGGAGACAAAAGACTTGTATGCAGAAAACTATAAGACACTGATGAAAGAAATTAAAGATGATACAAATAGGTGGAGAAATATACCATGTTCTTGGATTGGAAGAATCAACATTGTGAAAATGACTCTACTACCCAATGCAATCTACAGATTCAATGCAATCCCCATCAAACTACCACTGGCATTTTTCACAGACCTAGAACAAAAAATTTCATAATTTGTATGGAAAAAGAAAAGACCCCGAATAGCCAAAGCAATCTTGAGAACGAAAAATGGAGCTGGAGGAGTCAGGCTCCCTGACTTTTGACTATACTACAAAGCTACAGTAATCAAGACAGTACGGTACTGGCAGAAAAACTGAAATATAGATCAATGGAACAGGATAGAAAGCCCAGAGATAAACCCACGCACATATGGTCACCTTATCTTTGATAAAGGAGGCAAGAATATACAGTGGAGAAAAGACAGCCTCTTCAATAAGTGGTGCTGGGAAAACTGGACAGGTACATGTAAAAATATGAGATTAGAACACTCCCTAACACCATACACAAAAATAAGCTCAAAATGGATTAAAGGGCTTCCCTGGTGGCGCAGTGGTTGAGACTACGCCTGCCGACGCAGGAGACACGGGTTAGTGCCCCGGTCCGGGAAGATCCCACATGCTGTGGAGTGGCTAGGCCCATGAGCCATGGCCGCTGAGCCTGCGTCCAGAGCTTGTGCTCCGCAACGTGAGAGACCACGACGGTGAGAGGCCCCCGTACCGCAAAAAAAAAAAAAAAAAAAAAAGGATTAAAGACCTAAATTTAAGGCCAGAAACTATCAAACTCTTAGAGGAAAACATAGGCAGAACACTCTATGACATAAATCACAGCAAGATCCTTTTTGACCCACCTCCTAGAGAAATGGAAATAAAAACAAAAATAAACAAATGGGACCTAATGAAACTTAAAAGCTTTTGCACAGCAAAGGAAAACATAAACAAGACGAAAAGACAACCCTCAGAATAGGAAAAAATATTTGCAAACAAATCAACTAACAAAGGATTAATCTCCAAAATATACAAGCAGCTCATGCAGCTCAATAACAAAAA
>NC_041220.1:79661438-79677577 GCF_002837175.3 Physeter macrocephalus | reverse complement strand
ACGTGTATATGTATAACTGATTCACTTTGTTATAAAGCAGAAACTAACACACCATTGTAAAGCAATCATACTCCAATAAAGATGTTAAAAAAAAATGCAAAGAGAAAGCAAATCATGCCACCATGTTCACTTACTTTGAAGAGTACAGGATTTTATGCAAAATAAGTACTGCAGTGCTCTGTGGGGTAGCTGCCAAAATATTACATTTTGGCTTTACTTCTCTATTTTGAAAGTAAAGAAATATAAATATTTCTGATTAATATTTTTAAGTTCTCCACCAAATCCACAAGCAGAAATTGATTATCACCAACACACTTCACAAAACCTATCCAAATGTAAAAATCTTTTATCTTTAAAACCACTTAAATGCAAAATTATACATCTGACTAATATTGTATATTGATAGCAGCACAGAAGAGACAAATGAAATGAAATAATTTTAAAATAGTTAAAATTATATTATACTTTAAAAACAACAGGTAAGTTGTTGAAATGTAGTCCCTTAAGGTCAGGAAGAAGACAGATCTTTCTTGCCACTCCTATTCAACACTGTGGCAAAAAAAAACTAATTAGGCAAAAAATAAATTATAAAAGGGGCACCTAGATTGGAGAGGAAGAAGAAGAATTATATTTATTTGCCAATGAAATGATCTTAAATGGAGAAAATACTAAGGAATTCACTAAAAAACTATTAGAACTACAAAATGAGTTCTCCAAGGTTGCATGACACAAGATCAATACACTAAAACCAATTATATTTCTATACTTTTGCAATGAACAATCCAGAAGTGAAATTAAGAAAACAATTCCAGGACTTCCCTGGTGGCACAGTGGTTAAGAATCCGCCTGCCAATGCAGGGGACATGGGTTCAAGCCCTGGTCCGGGAAGATCCCACATGCCACGGAGCAACTAAGCCCGTTCACCACAACTACTGAGCCAGCGCTCTAGAGCCCGCAAGCCACAGCTACTGAGCCCAAGTGCCACAACTACTGAAGCCCGCGCGCCTAGAGCCTTTGCTCCCCAAAAAAAGAAGCCACTGCAAAAAAAGAAGCCACTGCAATGAGAAGCCCGTGCACCGCAACGAAGAGTAGCCCCCGCTCGCCACAACTAGAGAAAGCCGGTGCGCAGCAACAAAAACCCAACACATTATAAAAGGGTAACAACACTGCTCCGGGAGAGCATTCGCATAGTAAACTACAATGTGAAAGGTCTCCCCCAGAATGCTGCAATGAAGCACCTTAGATGTAATCAGACTCTCTTTCACAGCTCTTCAAAAAGGCTTTCTCTTAAGTCTCATGTATGTTTAATTCAAACTTATGCATATTTTCAATAAATAACTATGCCAGCCAATGAATTATATATGTTGATTTCTTTAAAAACGGCATCTTGGGGCTTCCCTGGTGGCGCAGTGATTGAGAGTCCGCCTGCCGATGCAGGGGACACGGGTTCGTGCCCCAGTCCAGGAAGATCCCACGTGCCGCAGAGCGGCTGGGCCCGTGAGCCATGGCCGCTGGGCCTGCGCGTCCAGAGCCTGTGCTCCACAACTGGAGAGGCCACAACAGGGAGAGGCCACAACAGTGAGAGGCCCGCGTACTGCAAAAAAAAAAAAAAAAAAAAAAAATTCCAAAGGGTAAAACGTCTCCCTCCCACCGTGCCTCTCAGACACACATTTCCCCTCTTTGGAGGCAACAAATGTTATGTTAGTTTCTTGTGTATCTTTCACATCTTCAAGCAAAATATGCATATTCTTTTCTCTCCTTTTCTACATAGTGGTAGCATACTTTACATATTGTCCTGCACCTTCTTTTTTCACTTATCTTGGCAACTGTTTCACATCAAGGCATAAAGTTTTCTCTTTTTTAATGGTTGCATAGTATTCCATTTTGTGGAGATATATATATATATATATATATATATATATAGTATTTTATTCCTCTGATAACTTTAATTGGAAAAGATCTGAGAAAAAGATGCAGCTCCCAGGGCAAGAGTTGCTAACCCTGCACCTGTAGAAGGGCTTCAGAAGATATGTGAATCCCCTAAAATGGTGTGTATGTATCCATATGTATTTCTGTGGGCAGAAAACTTGCATACCGTTCACCACAACATCAAAGAAAGCTGTGACCCAAGCAAAAGTTAAGAACTACTGTACAATATAACTTGTGCATAGCTGTTCAATAAACATAGGTTGAACAGAATTCTGGTCTAGGATTCTACTAATTTTTGTACTACAAGACAGAGGGACTAAATTAAACACTAATATAATCCAAAACTCTTATGTACTTTATAGAACCTTTTCCTCACTTCTTTTCTGAGAAGAGCTTTATTTTTCACATGCCCTATGAACAGGAGTACGAAGAGGGAAAAGAACCAATCATTTAAAGTAACTGAATAATCAAAAGTTGACTATATAAGCTGTTGTTCACCATAACTGACAACATCAGAGGCATCTTTGATGTCCCTTAAACTCTTTGTAATGATCCATAGAGTCCTTCCTGAGAAAATTAGATCATTAGTAATGCAGTTGTATATTTCCTACCACATGCCAGGCAACAGAATAGAAGCTTTACATTTATTATCTTGTTTAATCCTCAAGACAATCACTTAAGGCAGCTATATTTCCCCCCTTTTACAGGTAAGGAAACAGAGGATTTAAGAGGTTAAAGTTAAGATATTTACTTAATCAAAACCACTTAACCATTAAATGGCAGAGCAAGACCAAAACAATGCCTCACTCTCACCTTCAAGACTCCAAATCTCATGAACTTTACACAATTACCATAGTGCCTGAAATCCAAAATGCAATTATGATCATAATAGGGAGGTGGTATAATGTAGCGGTCAGAAAAACCTAGGTTCTAATTCTAGCTCAACCATTTATTAGTTATTTCACAAATTGTTCAAACTCTAAAAGCCTCCTTTGCCATCTGTAAAACTGGATTGCTGTGAGGTTTAAATGAAAAAAGGTATGTAAAACAAACAGCCCGCATATTCACCTGAAGAAGATACTTGTTACAAGGTGGCTATTATCATTTTATCCTTCTCTGAGAAGAAACACGAAGGGCTGTAAGGTTTCCCAATTTGGCATAAAATTCCACACACACAGCTCAGAATGTTGGCATTGTGACAGACAAATAAGCTGATTGAAGATAAAATGACTGAAAAAATTATGTCTGATTATTAAGTAGATTCTGGCTTAATGGACCATCATAAATTGTCCTTTAAATTAAAATATTTCAAACACATACTTGTATTATTGCCATTCCAGTATAAATGTCTGTTTTGACGGCTGCATAATTATTTCACTATCTATTTAAAGGATTTATGCAGCATTATGCACTGAGGGGTTTTTTTTTAAGATTATTTTTAACATCAGGTGATAAGCGATGACAGCTGTCAAATGTATTACAGCTGTTTCTACCAGGTTTTTTGTTTTGTTTTTTTCCTGGTAAACCGTGTTATCCCTTTGATTTCTACGAACTCATCTAAACAAAATAAAACATCCTTCCCATGCCATCGATTTCAAAACGGCTCTGTGATGAGCATTTCGCAGAGCTGTTAATGATGAAAGTTGAAGGCCTAAGACAACTTTTTCATTAGAAAGGAAAGTCTGTTACATTCTTCTCCTTCGAGACCCAAAGCCTGAAATCAACGCTTTAGGCAGGATTCAAACCGAGGTTCGAGGCAACACTGAACAGGAAAAGCAACTGTACCGCTGAGCCCCCAAAATCACCTTCATTACTCCCTTCCTTTCTCCCTTCCCCCAAGAGTGGAAAAAAGTTAAAACTGCTGCGCAGCACCAAGAGGCCTGCGCGCTGGCTGCGGCTGAGAGCTGAAGCCCGCCGTGCAAGGAAAGCTGTGAGACCAGTGCCCAGTTTGTGGCCCCTTTCTTGCCTTCGCTCCCCTCCGAAGCCACGCATCGCGGTCCTCCCCGACCCTCCATGCCAGGAATGCCAGGTCCACGCCCAGCCTGCAAACTCTCCCCAGCCCCCTGGCTGCATAGCCTCCCCCGGGGGCTCACCATTGCAGCCCACGGATGAAGGCGCGGGCGGGCAGGCCGGCCGGCTGGGGTATCCGTTACCGCGGCTCGGGATCCATTCGCGCCAACAACTTCTCCCGCGAAGTGGAAGTAGGTCGAGGCAGCGGCACCCTGTGATGACGTCAGGAGGTGCGCAGCTTCCTGTGGGCCCAGGCCGAGAGGCGGGAGGCGGGAGATGCCATGTGGGCCCAGGTGCAGCCCCCGAGACCCGCGGGCCGCAGCAATCGCGAGGAGAGGCGGGGCCCCGGCAGCGCCCAGATTTGCGTCTTCCGCTTCTCTAGGGGGCTCTCAAGTGGGGAGGTTCTGAGATTGATTTCCCCCGAGGGCGGGCACGTTTAGAGGATGCCTTACCCTCCTTTAAATGTAGCTTTAAAATGTTTCTATTACCAGCCGCAGTAAGACACCTTTTAGGTGTACGTTTCACATGTTACATTTTAATATCTATTCTGAAACAAAAATTTCACCAAACGGTACTTACCCTGATTTTTTTTTTTAATGTTTGACCACTCGAATTGGTCTTTTCGCCTACTTTTAAGTGGAGACCCACAGTTTGAAAACACTTTTAGGACAATTTTATGTTGTATAATTCCAGGGCAAAAAAGACTTTGGTAAAATAATCATTACTACTCAACACCATTTTTTTTTTTTTTTTTTTTTTGCGGTACGTGGGCCTCTCACTGTTGTGGCCTCTCCCGTTGCGGAGCACAGGCTCCGGACGCGCAGGCTCAGCGGCCATGGCTCACGGGCCTAGCCGCTCCGCGGCATGTGGGATCTTCCCGGACCGGGGCACGAACCCGCGTCCCCTGCATCGGCAGGCGGACTCTCAACCACTACGCCCCCAGAGAAGACCCCCACACCATTTTATAAATGAAAAATATAAGGCCCAAACAAGCTAAGGGTCCTAGTTGGGAATCTAGGCCTCCAAATTCCGAAACCTGGTGGCTGAGTCCCTCAAAGGGGTGTGTGTGAAACCAAGGCATAAACAAGGTACATCTTCTCCGTAGAACAATGATCCTGAAAGCTTTGGAGTAAACAAGTTTTATATTAATAGAGAAGCAATTGAACTGTTGAATAGCATGTGACATTTGCATACAATTTTAAGAGAAAACATGAGGCCTTAAGGAGTTTAATGGGAAGAGCAGTATCTCCAGCTTTGGCCCTAGACTTTCAAATCCTTATCCACCCACCCCCTGTTCCATCTTGCATTTTATCACACCCATATCTCTACAGTGAAAGATAGCAAAGACTTCAGGAATAAAACAGAGGCTAAGCATGGATAGCTCCTATTTATTAACTGCCCACTGTAGTATGTGCCAGGCATGCAGCTATGGACTATCCCAGTTTAACTCATCTAATACCCACAATGACATTGGCTACTATTATTATCCCCAATTTACAAAGGAGTAAACTATAGCTCATAAGCAGGGCCTCATTGCCTGGGACACTCTGAAGCCAATATGCTAGGGTTCCTAGCCCCACCACATGCTAATTGTGTAACCATGGGCAAGTTACTATGCCTCAGTTTCCTCAACTGTAAAACAAGGATAATAGTACTATGTTCTTCATAAGGTTATGAAACTGTTCCTGGCACATAAGCAGATAATAATCTTTTTTTTAAGTCAGCTATTATCATTATTATTACACAAGGCTAGGTATTATCAAGGGAGATGTTTCCAAAAATGAACTAATCTACACCATAATTTTACTCAGGGAAATACTTGTTTGGGGAGGAGGGGAGTCATTAGATCCTTTGAGAAATCAATAAACTATGAAGCTACTCCCCAGAAACCTGTACATAGCAGACACATCACATAAATTTTTGCCTATAACTTCAGAGAACCTAAACCAATTTACAATGTTCATTGTGTTATAAATAAGCAAATAAGATGTATATTAAATGTTTTACATATCTTTTACATTAGACGAAACTTTTGCATTCCTTTTTTAGTATTTTGAAGGCTTCCTTGAATTCAGGTGAGAATTAAGTCAGAAGACTAACTTCCAGAAAGTACTGAACTGAATTTGTTGGATTGTTTTCTTTTTTTCCTCAATAAATTTATTTATTTATTTGTGTGTTTATTTATTTATTTATTTTTGGCTGCATTGGGTCTTTGTTGCTGCACAAGGGTTTTCTCTAGTTGCGGTGAGCAGGGACTACTCTTCACTGCAGTGAACGGGCTTCTCATTGCGGTGGCTTCTCTTGTTGCAGAGCATGGGTTCTAGGCCCACAGGCTTCAGTAGTTGTGGCGCGCGGGCTCTAAAGCACAGGCTCAGTAATTGTGGCACACGGGCTTAGTTGCTCCGTGGCATTGGATTGTTTTCTTTAGGAACATTTACTTGGAAATATTCTATCTCAAAAATGTACCAAGACTTCCCTGGTGGCGCAGTGGTTAGGAATCAGCCTGCCAATGCAGGGAACATGGGTTCGAGCCCTGGTCCGGGAGGATCCCACATGCCGCGGAGAGGGTAGGCCTGTGCACCACAACTACTGAGGCTGAGAGCCACAACTACTGAGCCCGTGTGCCACAACTACTGAGCCTGCGAGCCACAACTACTGAGCCCGCATGCCACAACTGCTGGGAACATGGGTTCGAGCCCTGGTCCGGGAGGATCCCACATGCCGCGGAGAGGGTAGGCCTGTGCACCACAACTACAGAGGCTGAGAGCCACAACTACTGAGCCTGCGAGCCACAACTACTGAGCCCGCATGCCACAACTGCTGGGGCCCGGGCGCCTGGAGCCCACGCTCCACGACAGGCGGGGCTGCTGCAGTGAGAGGCCTGCGCGCGGCAGTGAGGAGTAGCCCCCGCTTGCTGCAACTAGAGAAAATTCGTGCACAGCAGCAAAGACCCAACACAGCCATAAATAAATTAATTAATTAAATAAAAAATTTTTTAATGTTCCAGATTTAAAATGGCTGTATATGCTTTGATACTTCTCCCCCAAACGTGGGCTGGCCTGTGACTGATTTGATCCAAGAATATGGTGGAAATGATGCTATGACGGTTCCAAATGTAAGCTTTAAGAGGACCAGCAACTCTCATCTTGCTCTCTTGAAGCCCTGAGCCACCATGTAAAGCAGGAGAAGGGGCCAGTTGAGCCCAGGCTTACAGCCATCTCCACCAGGTACCAGGCTTGTAAGTGAAACCATCTTGGACCCACCATACCAGATGCTAGTGGAATTCCACTAAGTGACCCCAGTCAGCACTACATAGAGCAGAAAAATCACCTAGTCAAGGCTTGCCTAAATTCTCTGACTCACAGTAGTGTGAGCATAATAAAATTATTGTTCTTTTAAGGTACTAAGTTTGGGGTAGATTGTTGTAAAGTAATAGGTAAACAGAAATGTTTTAAAGAACCCAAAGTGTAACCAAAAATAAGCAGGAACGGAATATTCATGCTTATTTTCTCCACTGTGGTGATTTTGATGCATCATTCAACAAATATTTATTGAACATCTGCTGTGTGTCGGCACTTTTTTATGTGCATGCTGGGAAACCATAGTAAACAAGACAGACAGTCCCAGCTTCCCTAAAGTTCATATTTTTGAGGAAAAGAGAAAAATAAGTAAGTAGATAAAAATAAATTCTGTACTTTCAGATAAGGGTAAGTGCTATAAAGAAAGGCTTCATAAGACTTTAAGCCAAAAGATTGCTATGATCCCATCATTTTACACTTTGTATTTTGTGGCCAAAAAAAGAAAAAAAAAGATTGCTATGTGTTTTGTGGCAAAATATGATACTCATTTGTTTCCCATGGCAGAGAAATTTGAAGAGTCCTAAAAAGATTACCAAACATGATTTATTTTTAATTTGTCTGTAGGAGAGCAGCAGAGTCTCCTGTTAGGTTTGTTTCTGCAAAATAACTGCATCTGGATTTTAACTTTTACAGGGCACTAGTCTATAACAGTGTCTAGTTTGAATTTATTCCAGGCAAAAGACCAGCCTGTGTGCCCCTTCCATCTCTGTGTGGCCTTTCTTCAACGATGAGAATAAAATGATAATAGGTCATAACTACTCCCATCTCTCAGGGCTTTTATTTTTGGCTGCACCAAGCGGTATTAATTCCTTGACCAGCGATGGAACCCGTGCCCTCTGAAATGGAAGTGCAGAGTCTTAACCACTGGACCACCAGGGAAGTCCCCCATCTCTCAGTATTAACTGAAAGACTACAATAATGCATCTCCAAGAAACTGAGGATACACAAAGAAAGAATACAACATACTAGGGCTGTTGATTTTTAGAGAGGCCCAGAAAGTCATTTATCGGTGATGTAAAACATTAGCTAACAAAGATTCCTTGCATGTTTTCTTGAAAGTATTTTCATAAAAACTGTCTGCTCATGTTTTCCTTAGTCATGCTTTCCTTAGTTCAGCTCTTCTTGGTATAAATGTTTCTGAAACCAGCTGATGAATAAATAAGACCAATAATTCATTTGTAGAGTAACACTGGTAACAGATAACACAGCAATTGAATAAATACTGCAGTTTCCAGAATTAAGGGCATCTTTAAAAGCCTAAAATATTTTTTTAAACATTTTTTTCTTTTAATAATGGTTTGAGACCTATCACAGAGAAGACCCATCTTAAGGGATATATTATGTATTGGATCTGATCACCTGACGCTCACTGGCCTTCTCTTAATCCTTAAAAGAAAGAGCTTCAAGCAAAACTGTCAACAAAGCCAATTTTGTGAAAGTTAGGGATCTCTTTCCCTCCTCCACTTAGGGATATATCACTGATAGAAGAATTGTTGACATTCCCTGAAGAACTCTTTACCTGAAAAGTTAGAATATTGACAGTGACATCTCTACTAGTATGTTTCTAAACGTGTGACTAGTTGGATTAAGCGAATAATAATTGGTTCTATTTGCATAACATATACAGGGAGTTAAATCATTGCCCTCCCCAAAATGACTCAAAAGCTGTGTGTTAGAAAGTGCATGACTTGAATTTTGGTCATTCTTTATAATCTAACTAACTACTACCATATATAAGTGAAAAACAATTGCAAAGGGCAGTATAAATTCTCAGCGTTAACGCCTGTGCCTTAGTTAACTTATCTGTGTGATGGGAATAACTCGTGACTTGGAGTCACTTGGAAATGCTTTTCAAGAGCACAATAGTTACATTGTCTTTCACATAGACTTTTATAAATCAGCAGAAATCAATTGAATTTTCGCTGTGCAACAACAAATGTGACTTTCTGCCCTCTGGATAAATATTAGCATGTCCTGCTTTATCAGGGTTTATTGGAACATTTTCCTTATAGAAAACAGTCCGTTAGGCAGCTTGTCCTTTTCTGTGTTTGTGATACCTGCAAAGATCCAGAACAATGATGTTGACCTTGTAATCCATTTATGAACATAATCATTAAGTCATAATCTGTCACCATTAAAGTGGACTTAAGAAATTAGGCACTATGTCATTTATCTTAATTCTTGGATGAATTAAGATTATCATATTAATCATATTAATATGATCAGTCATTAATATGATTATGCTTGAGTAATCTAAATTTATATAAACTTGACTGATGATATTTTACAAATAATAAAGTTTGTTACATTAATAAATCAGTCTCTTCACTTAAGTTAGAAGAAACCTTTATATTTAAAAAAGTAAATTTAACAAAAAGCATATAACTTTACTATTGACGTACACATTTGATTATATATGTAATGTATCTCAAATTGTGAATTAATTCCCTAAAATATTCATTGGCAATTTTAAAGGTGTTTATAGACAGAGTAACAGGAATGCCAACAGTATTTTGTAGCGATGGTAGATTTTACGATTAGGATAATCTTTCATTCTCCAAGTCCTACAAATCAAAGTAATTCTAGAATTTTTTTGTTGTTTCACAGGAATAATGTGAGGCATAGCAAATAAAAGAAACTACAATAAGTTATTTGAGAACTGCTGCTATAGTAAGAATGACCACATACTTGGATATTATAGACCTCTAAGACTCTTGAGAATCTGAGCTTCTATAATAAGATACACCTAGAATTGTTATTCATATTTCAACAAAGTTTGCAATAAAAACATTTTTGAACTTCCATGGAAATCTCACGGGTCATCTTTCTCAACATGCAGTTTAAACAGAATTGAATGTAATCACTGTTTATACAGAGTAGTGTATATTAGAGGTAAAAAAAAAAAATCTTGTAAATGAACACAAGTCAGAATAGAAAAGACACGTGAAAAAGGAATTCCCATAAATTCTCATCTTCCATAAAATATACAGCAAAATCTTATTCATATGAAGAATGATTCATTGCCACAAAAAGGATATAAATAATACTTTTAACATATGCATTTAAATTGCTACTTCCTATAGGAAGAGCTAACCTTGCTTTAAGACAAAGTCAAGTGCTTTGGACTCTATATTTTAAAATATTATACCTGGTTTGATGCCTTTATATAAATATTATCATTAGCTCTGGGATGGTGGGAGCGTTATAACTGGTAAAGTAAATACAGCATTATCACTAATACCTGGGATTCCCTAGACATTTTTCAGAAAATGTTTATTTTAGTCTAAGAGTATGATTTGCAAAAACCTAACATTACTGTATGTTGAAACCATTACTGTAGTTGAATTTCACCTCTTTTCCCTTCTTGCACCATGGGTGCATAATCTAAATCTGATCATGAGAAAACATCAAACAGACCAAAACTGAGAGATCTACAAATTAACTGACCAGGATTCAGCAACAGTCATGAAGGGTCATGAAAGCAAGGTCATGAAAGATGGAGGAACTGTCACAGATTGGAGAGGACTAAAAATATACAGTAACTAAATGCAATGTGGCTTCCTGGACAGAGAGGACATTAGAAGGAAATAAGGTAAAATTTGAATAAGATCCTTACTTTAGTAAATAGTAGCATAGCATAGTATCCCAGTTTTGATCATTGCAAGTGATTATAATAAGTTAATATGAAGCAAAACTGAGTGAAGGATGCGTGTGAACTCTCTGTACTCTTTTTGCAACTTTCCTATAACTATTTTTAATTAAAAAAAAAAAAGATGACCCCAAAGTAGATGGCTGTGCTGTTAAACAAACAGGATTGGAGGTAGAAAACAAGAATTTGATTTTTGGACATGTTAAATCTGAGATGTCTTTTAGACTTGGAATGAAAGAAATAGTCATGAACAAAGAAATTAGAAAATTTGTGTTTATGTCCAAATAATGTATAACATGGCTATGAAGCTTAATGAAATTTTTAAGAAGATCATTTGTTTAAAAAAAATTGAAGGTATAATTAATAAATTATTAATAACCTGGAACTTAAATATTTATGATTTCAACAAAACATTTCTTCATGAGAAGTATTTCTCTTTTTTTTTTTTTTGGGGGGGTATGCGGGCCTTCCTCTGTTGTGGCCTCTCCCGTTGCGGAGCACAGGCTCCGGACGCGCAGGCTCAGCGGCCATGGCTCACGGGCCCAGCCGCTCCACGGCACGTGGGATCCTCCCGGACCGGGGCGCGAACCCGGTTCCCCTGCATCGGCAGGCGGACGTGCAACCACTGCACCACCAGGGAAGCCCGAGAAGTATTTCTTGATGAAATACTTTCTTCATTTTGTTTCAAGGACATCTGTAGTCTCCTAGTTTTCTTCTTTCTTCAATAGTCAGTCCTCAGACTCTTATGTTCATTGCTCCTAATTTTTCTGTCCTTCTAATATTTGATTACCCTAGGGCTTGTTTCCATACTCACTGCCTGGTGATTTCATCCAATCTCATAGACTTACATACTATATAAATACTGACACTTCCAAATTTCTATCAACTGCTGATTTTTCCTGTAAACTTCAGATTTATATATCCATTTTCCAACTTCACATCTCCACTTGGCTGTCTAATAGACATATCAAAGTTACTCTGTCCAAAACTAAACCCCTAATCTTCCCTCACAAACCTGCATCTCAACTGATAGCATCCTACCATTTGCTCAGGTCAAAATTTTTTGAAGTAATCCTACTTTGTCTCTCTGTCTCTCTGTCTGTCTTTCTCTCTCTCTGTCTGTCTGTCTGTCTGTCTCTCTCTCTCTACACACACACACACACACACACACACACACACACACACACACACACACACACTCATATCCAAGCCATCAGCAAATTCTGTTGGTACTACCTTCAAAACATAACCAGAACCTAACAAATCTCACTACGTCTACCAGTACCATGCAGGTCCAAGCCACCATCAGCTCTCGCCTGGTTATCATCTCTTGACTGATTGCCCTGATTCAGCTTTTGCTCCCCTCACTGTACACTCTGAACCCAGCATCCAGACTGATTCTTTTCAAATGTGAGTTAGATTGTGTCACTCTCTGCTGAAAACTCTCTAGTGCTCTTCTTCTCATTAAGGGTATAAGATAAATTCCTCCCTGTTCCCCTGCACCAGCTGGCTCTATTACCTCTCTATACATACTGCCTACTACTCTCAGTCATTCCACCTCAGCCACACTGACCTCTTCCTTATTTCTTGAAGGTGCCAGACATGCTTCTGCTTCAAGGACTTTTCACTCTCTACTCACTCTCTGTCGAGTGCTCTTCCCTCAACTATCTGTATAGTTCACCCCCTCACCACGGCAAAGCCTCTACTCACAATCAAAGATGACCAAACACCAGCACCATGAGTGAGAGTCAGCAAAAACCGACAAAAAACAGATTTAGGTTCCCAATGACTAGCGATTCAGAATACAGAACAGCTATGTATGGAGTACTGACAGACATAATCACAGAGAGGAACATTTCATCTATTGACCAACAATATAGGAAGCAGAAATCACTCTGGATATTTCATTCAGAAAAGAGTATTGTTTTGGTTTTTTACAGGAATTTAGTACTTAATATGTTGGAGAGGCAGGGGTTTAAGAAATGAAGCCAGACACCATTGCTAGACTTTTGGCTTCATCACTAGACTTTTGGCTTTAAGGTCACACTTGGAAACTGCAACTACTCTTGCTGCTTTCACGACCACTGCCACTGCCAAGGCCTCCCACCCTTAGGAATTTGGAGTCAGTCTGGGGAACGTGGAGCTGGCTGCTTCAACTACTAGTGGTACTAGAAGTGGCCCATCAGCTTCTACCCCCACAGGAAGCATCACCTCTGTATCCTTTCGAAAGTTTATATGAAAATGATCCCCAACCTAGAAGTCTAAAACCAGCCAAACAACCAAACAAATGTGGGGGGGGGGAAAGACATGTAATCCCCCCTCCCGCCCTCCAAAATGTATTCCCTCTGTATCTTTTTTTCAGGAAACTACTAGAAAATGTGCTTCATCAAAATGAGGGGGCGGGCTTCCCTGGTGGCGCAGTGGTTGAGAGTCCGCCTGCCGATGCAGGGGACACGGGTTCGTGCCCCGGTCCGGGAAGATCCCACTTGCCGCGGAGCGGCTGGGCCCGTGAGCCATAAAAAAAAAAAAAAAAAAAAAAAAAAAAGGGTGGGGGGCAAACAAAAAGGAAGATATCAGGTAAAGAAAAAGGCAATCTAGCACAGAAAAAGAAAAGGGAGGGGAATCCCCAGGTGTGCCCCAGGTGTAGAGAGAGGGCAAGCGGTCCGGACTGCAGCAGTGTCACTTAGGAGACAGACGTAGCAAGGGCTGTCATTACTGTGCCCTCTGGACAAAGCTACTGGGACATTTACTCCATGACAAGGAGGGAACAAACCAGGAAAAATGAAAGAATGAGATTCATGTAATGGAATCCAAACTAGGAAAAGGTAAAGGAATTCCTAAGTTGTCAGCAAAGGGAAGTCCCAAAATGACAAATAGGCAGAATGGAGCAGGCCCAGAGCATCAGTAGACAGAGGGGAACAAAGGTCTGCAGGAGGAGTAACTCCAAGAAAAAAGATTGAAACTAATAATAGAAGAGATTGACCTTGTACTAAGAGCTATTGGCAGGTGTGGGAACTTGGCAATAGGTACAGACAACTAAGCAAATGAAAAGCAAGGCAATTATTAACCTATAAGAAAAAGAAAAAGAAAAAGAGAGAACATAATCATAGTATACTACAGTACTCAGCAATGAACAATATTTATGTAAAAAATAATATAACTTTAGATATCAGTTTAACAAAAAGGTAATTTTTTTAACCAACAGAAAATGGTGATACCAGAAACCTAAATCTTTATCTACCATGAAAGGACATCAATAGATAGCCTAAAATTAATGAATTGAAAGATAGCAGTACCTGAGTATTATGCAAAATACAAATGTGGTGATGTACAAATTCTAGACGAACAGCTACAGAGTTGAAAATGGGGGAGGGGACAGGGGAGTAAATACCTTAATAAAAATAAAAATTAATTTTAAGAAGATCACACATGAAAAGCAAAACTATAAAAGGACTAAAAACAATATATAGGAGAATACCTTTACAATTTTGGAGTGGGGACTGCTTTCCTAGCCCAGAAACCCAAAAGAAAATGAATAATTTGATTGTACAAAGTGAAAGCCTTTTGCACATGTAAATATTTTAAAGCAAAGTTCAGTAATATTCTGAAATCGATTGTGGTAATGGTTGCACAACTCTGAATATACTAAAAACTGTAGAATTGTATATTTTTAGCGGAAGAATTGTATGGTATGGGGATTATTTCTCAATAAAGCTGTTTTTAAAAAGACTTAGATTGTTGGGAGAAAATATTTGCAACATATACATCAGACAAGGGATTTAATACTTTATATATAATGAGCTTCCTCCTCTAATTCTTTAGAAAAAGAAAAAATAAGAAAGTAAACAAAGGAGATGAAAAGGTAACTCACAGAAGAAGAAATTCAAAGGACCAATAAAAATATGAAAATATTAGTAATCAGAGAAACCCAAATGAATACAAAAATGAAATGACATTTTTTTACCATATTGACAAAAAAGAGAACGATTGATAATACCCAATACTGAGGAAAATAGGGGAAAATGGCCCTCCTGCACTAATGGTAGGAGCTTGAAAGTATCTACTGCCTTTCTAAAGGCAGTTGGGAAATATCCCTGAACATAGAAAATGTACATACTCTTTAACCCAATTCCAGTTTTAGCAATCTCTTGTATCTCCCACAAAGTTATGCAAAGTTATGGATTCAAGGTTATTAATTGCAGAATTGTTTGTAATAGAAAAAATGGAAAAACTTAAATGTTTACCAGTTTGTAAATAGTTAAATAAATAAAATATATAGGTGCATATATGTCATGGAATATTATGCATCTATTGAAAACCATTTAGCTAGATTCATGTGTACTGACATAGAAAGAGCTTCATAATAAATTATTTAAAAAATAGACGTCTTCCCTGGTGGCGCAGTGGTTGAGAATCTGCCTGCTAATGCAGAGGACCGGGTTCGAGCACTGGTCTGGGAAGATCCCATATGCCGCGGAGCAACTAAGCCCATGCGCCACAACTACTGAGCCTGTGCTATAGAGCCCGCGAGCCACAACTGATGAAGGCTGCACACTTAGAGCCCGTGCGCCGCAGCGGGAGAGGCCACCGCAGTGGGAAGCCCGCCCACCACAGAGAGGGGTAGACCCCGCTCGCTGCAACTAGAGAAAGCACGCGCACAGTAACGGAAGACACAACTCAGCCGAAAATAAATAAATTTATTTTAAGGAAAAAGAAAAAGAAAATAGAGCATGTTGTAGTATACCGTGTATGGTGTGTGATCATATATATGGTTTTTAAAAGTACAAAAAGTGTATGTGTGTGTAAAGATAGACTCCAAATGTTAACGTGGGGACTTCAGCTTTTTGCTTCATATTCTTTTATTTTTACTCTTTTATTTATTTTTTTTTCAATTTTTTTTTTTTTTTTTTGCGGTACGCAGGCCTCTCACTGTTGTGGCCTCTCCCGTTGCAGACCACAGGCTCCGGACGCGCAGGCTCAGCTGCCATGGCTCACGGGCCCTGCGGTACGCGGGCCTCTCACTGTTGTGGCCTCTCCCGTTGCGGAGCACAGGCTCCGGACGCGCAGGCTCAGCTGCCATGGCTCACGGGCCCAGCCGCACCGCGGCACGTGGGATCTTCCCAGCCCGGGGCACGAACCCGTGTCCCCTGAATTGGCAGGCGGACTCTCAACCACTGCGCCACCAGGGAAGC
>NC_041220.1:79562279-79655466 GCF_002837175.3 Physeter macrocephalus | reverse complement strand
AGCCATGGCCGCTGAGCCTGCGCGTCCAGAGCCTGTGCTCCGCAACGGGAGAGGCCACAACAGTGAGAGGCCCGCGTACCGCAAAAAAAAAAAAAAAAAAAAAAAAAAAAGGGTGGGGGGCAAACAAAAAGGAAGATATCAGGTAAAGAAAAAGGCAATCTAGCACAGAAAAAGAAAAGGGAGGGGAATCCCCAGGTGTGCCCCAGGTGTAGAGAGAGGGCAAGCGGTCCGGACTGCAGCAGTGTCACTTAGGAGACAGACGTAGCAAGGGCTGTCATTACTGTGCCCTCTGGACAAAGCTACTGGGACATTTACTCCATGACAAGGAGGGAACAAACCAGGAAAAATGAAAGAATGAGATTCATGTAATGGAATCCAAACTAGGAAAAGGTAAAGGAATTCCTAAGTTGTCAGCAAAGGGAAGTCCCAAAATGACAAATAGGCAGAATGGAGCAGGCCCAGAGCATCAGTAGACAGAGGGGAACAAAGGTCTGCAGGAGGAGTAACTCCAAGAAAAAAGATTGAAACTAATAATAGAAGAGATTGACCTTGTACTAAGAGCTATTGGCAGGTGTGGGAACTTGGCAATAGGTACAGACAACTAAGCAAATGAAAAGCAAGGCAATTATTAACCTATAAGAAAAAGAAAAAGAAAAAGAGAGAACATAATCATAGTATACTACAGTACTCAGCAATGAACAATATTTATGTAAAAAATAATATAACTTTAGATATCAGTTTAACAAAAAGGTAATTTTTTTAACCAACAGAAAATGGTGATACCAGAAACCTAAATCTTTATCTACCATGAAAGGACATCAATAGATAGCCTAAAATTAATGAATTGAAAGATAGCAGTACCTGAGTATTATGCAAAATACAAATGTGGTGATGTACAAATTCTAGACGAACAGCTACAGAGTTGAAAATGGGGGAGGGGACAGGGGAGTAAATACCTTAATAAAAATAAAAATTAATTTTAAGAAGATCACACATGAAAAGCAAAACTATAAAAGGACTAAAAACAATATATAGGAGAATACCTTTACAATTTTGGAGTGGGGACTGCTTTCCTAGCCCAGAAACCCAAAAGAAAATGAATAATTTGATTGTACAAAGTGAAAGCCTTTTGCACATGTAAATATTTTAAAGCAAAGTTCAGTAATATTCTGAAATCGATTGTGGTAATGGTTGCACAACTCTGAATATACTAAAAACTGTAGAATTGTATATTTTTAGCGGAAGAATTGTATGGTATGGGGATTATTTCTCAATAAAGCTGTTTTTAAAAAGACTTAGATTGTTGGGAGAAAATATTTGCAACATATACATCAGACAAGGGATTTAATACTTTATATATAATGAGCTTCCTCCTCTAATTCTTTAGAAAAAGAAAAAATAAGAAAGTAAACAAAGGAGATGAAAAGGTAACTCACAGAAGAAGAAATTCAAAGGACCAATAAAAATATGAAAATATTAGTAATCAGAGAAACCCAAATGAATACAAAAATGAAATGACATTTTTTTACCATATTGACAAAAAAGAGAACGATTGATAATACCCAATACTGAGGAAAATAGGGGAAAATGGCCCTCCTGCACTAATGGTAGGAGCTTGAAAGTATCTACTGCCTTTCTAAAGGCAGTTGGGAAATATCCCTGAACATAGAAAATGTACATACTCTTTAACCCAATTCCAGTTTTAGCAATCTCTTGTATCTCCCACAAAGTTATGCAAAGTTATGGATTCAAGGTTATTAATTGCAGAATTGTTTGTAATAGAAAAAATGGAAAAACTTAAATGTTTACCAGTTTGTAAATAGTTAAATAAATAAAATATATAGGTGCATATATGTCATGGAATATTATGCATCTATTGAAAACCATTTAGCTAGATTCATGTGTACTGACATAGAAAGAGCTTCATAATAAATTATTTAAAAAATAGACGTCTTCCCTGGTGGCGCAGTGGTTGAGAATCTGCCTGCTAATGCAGAGGACCGGGTTCGAGCACTGGTCTGGGAAGATCCCATATGCCGCGGAGCAACTAAGCCCATGCGCCACAACTACTGAGCCTGTGCTATAGAGCCCGCGAGCCACAACTGATGAAGGCTGCACACTTAGAGCCCGTGCGCCGCAGCGGGAGAGGCCACCGCAGTGGGAAGCCCGCCCACCACAGAGAGGGGTAGACCCCGCTCGCTGCAACTAGAGAAAGCACGCGCACAGTAACGGAAGACACAACTCAGCCGAAAATAAATAAATTTATTTTAAGGAAAAAGAAAAAGAAAATAGAGCATGTTGTAGTATACCGTGTATGGTGTGTGATCATATATATGGTTTTTAAAAGTACAAAAAGTGTATGTGTGTGTAAAGATAGACTCCAAATGTTAACGTGGGGACTTCAGCTTTTTGCTTCATATTCTTTTATTTTTACTCTTTTATTTATTTTTTTTTCAATTTTTTTTTTTTTTTTTTGCGGTACGCAGGCCTCTCACTGTTGTGGCCTCTCCCGTTGCAGACCACAGGCTCCGGACGCGCAGGCTCAGCTGCCATGGCTCACGGGCCCAGCCGCACCGCGGCACGTGGGATCTTCCCAGCCCGGGGCACGAACCCGTGTCCCCTGAATTGGCAGGCGGACTCTCAACCACTGCGCCACCAGGGAAGCCCTATTTTTACTCTTTTAAAATCGCCTCTTAATAATTTGTTTCTAGTATTTTAAAGAATTTGAATTCTAAAAAGAAACGGAAGTCAGGTATCTATTCAGATCTTCTGACTCAGTCTCCAGGGGTGGAGATTGAGCATATGTATTTTTTAAAACTCAAGAGGTGATTCTGATGCATAGCAAAAATTGAGAATGTGGAAAACAGTACAGAAATTCCTCAAAAAATTAAACATAGAATTTCCATACGATCCAGCAGTTCCACTTCTGGGTATACACTCCAAAGAATTGAAAGCGGGGACTCTAACAGGTATTTATATACTCATGTTCATAGCAGCGTTATTCACAATAAGCAAAAGCTAGAAACAACCGAAATGTTCATCAACGGATGAATGGATAAACAATATGTGGTATAGCCACACAATTGAATATTGTTCAGCCTTAGAAGAGAATTAAATTCTGACACGTTACAAATGGATGAACCATTATGAAAACATAATGCTAAGTGAAATAAGACAAACACAAAAGGACAGGTATTGTGTGATTCTATTTATGTGAGATACCTGGAGAAGCCAAATTCATATAGATGCAGAAAGTAGATTGTTGATTGCTGGAGGCTCAGGGGAGGGGAAAATGGGGGGTTATTGTTGAATGTGTACAGAGTTTCAATTTGGGAAGATGACCGAATTCTGGAGATGGATGATGGTGATGGTGGCACAACAATGTGAATGCACTTAAGGCCGCTGAACTGTACATTTAAAAATGGTTAAAATGGTAAATTTCATGTTACATATATTTTACCACAATAAAAATGTTTTTAAAGACTTGAGAAAAACTACTTTTTCACTTCTTCTTGTGTGATGCATCTCCATTTATTTCTAAAGCTTCAACTATTGTCTATATACTGATAATGCCCACATCTATACCTTCAGAAAAAATCTTTCCTCAAACTTTAGTCTCAAATACTACCTGGTCATCAGATATCTCATACCTCAAACTCAAAATGTTTAAAGCACCATCTTATTTCCAAAGTCTTCTGTATTCTGTTTTACCCAGTTGCCCAAATCAGAACTCTGGGTCACCATTGGCTCCTTCTTCTCCTAAACTCAGTCTCAACATCCAATTGATTATTGAGGCCTGTTGATATTATCTTCTAACTAGTTCTTTTTTTTTTTTTTTGGCTGCGTTGGGTTTTCGCGGCTGCAAGAGGGCTTTCTCTAGTTGTGGCTAGCGGGGGCTTCTCATTGAGGTGGCCTCTCCTGTTGCAGAGCACGGGCTCCAGGCTCGTGGGCTTCAGTAGTTGTGGCACGCGGGCTCAGTAGTTGTGGCTCACGGGCTCTAGAGCACAGGCTCAGTAGTTGTGGCGCACGGCCCAGTCGCTCCACGGCATGTGGGATCTTCCCGGACCAGGGTTCAAACCCGTGTCCCCTGCATTGGCAGGCAGATTCTTAACCACTGTGCCACCAGGGAAGCCCTTCTAATTAGTTCTTGAACTTGTCTCTTTCTCGCCACCTACACTACTACTACCTTTGTTCAAGCCAAATCATTTTTCACTCAGATTAACAGAAGAGCCTCTTAACCAATCTCCCTGCCCTTCAGGATTACCCACTCCCTGCCAGAGTGATTCTCCTAGAGTGCAGATCTGATCAGGGCACTCTCCTGTGGCAGAGGATGCTAGCTAAACACCAAAATGTGTGCTCTCCCTTCCACAGCATTGAATATAAAGAATAGAGTGTCCAGCCAGCCTTTCCTCTACAGGTGGCCACAAATCTATAAGATTTGTGAATACTGTGACATGTTCAGTTTTAAATTCCAGCCTCCAGCAAAGTGCTTGATCCATAGGAAATAGTCAACAAAGATTTGTTGAATGAACAGATGAATGATTAAATGATGAATTCTGGCCTCTAATATCTTGGTCGCAAAACGCTCATCTATAAAATAAAGGGCTGACCTAGATGATCTCTAAAGACCCTTCCAGCTGTAAAATTCTGTCCTTTGTACAAAGCATTATGAAGTGATGTGTTTTTTTTGTTTTTTGTTTTTGTTTTTGCGTTATGCGGGCCTCTCACTGTTGTGGCCTCTCCCGTTGCAGACCACAGGCTCCGGACGCGCAGGCTCAGCGGCCGTGGCTCACGGGCCCAGCCGCTCCGCGGCATGTGGGATCTTCCCGGACCGGGGTACGAACCTGTGTCCCCTGCATCGGCAGGCGGAATCTCAACCACTGCGCCACCAGGGAAGCCCTGAAGTGATGTTTTGAATGTAGAATTCCTAAAGTGTATATATCTGTCCCACTTATCTGGTACTTGGCAGATGCTATTTATATTCTTAGACATTTTATGTTTTTTATTATGTTTTTTCCTTGACTAAACTGTATACTCTTTGAGGGCAGGGACATATATATAGTTCTCCTAGGACCTAAGATGGGTCATTTTATGAGTAAAATATTGAATAAATATTTGATAATTATTTAGGAAAGATGATGCCCTATCCTGATTCACTAAGTCATGATAAATACTTCATGAATTCATAGTCTATTTTCATAAATATTTAGAAATTTTTAATCTCAGTATTAAGTCATTGTCATCATAAAATTTCTTCATATGTGTTTTTTCTTTCATTCTTTTTTTTTTCATTCTCTACCAGAGTGTTTTATTTAAAAAAAAACAAAATGAAGCAAAAAAGTCCTTTAATCAGAAAGTCTGATTAAATTCAGTATTAACTCAAGTTCTCAGAAATCAATCGAGGAAAGCCAACAGGTGCATCAGAGAAAAGCTGGCAGCTGTTGACAGTTATTTGATGGAAAAGTAAGTTGCATACTTATACAAGCTGCCCTAATGATCATCAAGCCCAAGTTATGTTGTCCAAATACAGGTTTCAAGATACACTAAAGAAACCATACAGACACCCCCACCAGTATAAAATTTTGACAATGAAGTTGAAGGATGTAGGAAAGTCAAGTATGACAACACACATGAATAATTTATAAAATAAGACTGTCAATCCTAGAAAACTAAAATGGGGAGACCTCAGGAACGGTAACGAACATAAAATGAGGGCTAATAGCAAATGAAACAACCCCAAACATTTTCCCAATGACTAAGCTACAAAATGACAGCTTAGGAGACTATTAACATGTAGTTTTTCTTCTGGCTATCAATCAATGCATATATTAAATTAGGGTAATTACCATCATTTCTTTCTTTTTACCTTTTCCCTAATTTTCTCTTGCAACATTTTTCCTTTGGCTTGACCAGTTGAACTCAAAAGTTTTGGAACCTAAAGTGAGCATCAATTCATTATTGGAATAGCACTTGGGAAATGCAATCATAGAAAAGACAAATTTGTGCAGCGTTGGTGGTACAGTGGTGAGCATAGCTGCCTTCCTAAAAAAGACAAATTTAAACTGAAGTGGCTTGACAAAGTTAGGCAGCCATTCTCAATGTGACAGTGTCCGCCTGTTAATCAGTAGGTTAATGGCTTCCCTTGGCTGGATCGCATGACCCCGCACGATAGTGGCGCGCTCCCTGGTAGGTAACTGCAGAGCTATGTGTGCAAACACCCGCCCATTTAAGCTTACAAATAAATGCAAAGCACTGTTTTAAACCATTTAAGTAGAATAAATATTGCATTTCTATCGGCCTGGTTTTCCTCGTGAACTAGTTTGGAGTGCTGTGCATGACACAGAAGCCACAATAGTTAACTACTTGCTACTCCAAGCTCCTTAGACTTCAACACTTCCCGCTCTTCAAGCCTCAGCACTATTTTTGCAGCAGTAATGGTATTCTTCATTAGCATTGCCACTGTCATGGGACCAACACCCACCAGGGAATGGAGTGATGTAACCAGCTTTCTTCCTAACTCCTTCAAAATCCACATCTCCGGGCTTCCCTGGTGGCGCAGTGGTTGGGAGTCCGCCTGCCGATGCAGGGGACGCGGGTTCGTGCCGCCTGCGCGTCCGGAGCCTGTGCTCCCAACGGGAGAGGCCACAACAGTGAGAGGCCCGCGTACAGCAAAAAAAAATAAAAAATAAAAAAAAAATCCACATCTCCAACCAACTTGGGTTTAGCAGTTATGGGATCTTGAATTCTATTTATTCCCACATCAACGACAGCTGCTCCTTCCTTAATCATATTGGCTGTGATCAGATTTGAAATGCCTCCAACGGAGACCACAATATCTGCAAGAGCTGTATGTTTCTTCAGCTCCTCCTTGGGAGCGTATGGATGAGAAATTGTGACGGCGGCATCACCTCCAGGATGTTCGTGCGTGCCATCGGTGTGTAGTAACACTGCAATGGGCACTCCAACATTTTTTGACCTTCCACCCACACCCACATTCTTCCCTAGGGTTGGAATGCCAGTTTGCTTAATTATTTCCTACACACCCCATGGAGTAGCTAGTAACATGTAATTCTGGTCCAAACACATTCGCCCTACGTTAACTACATTAAAGCCATCACCATCTTTGTCTGGAGAAACAGCATTGCAGATCTTTCTCTCATCAGTGTGCTCTGGAAGAGGCAGCTGAACGAGGAGACCATCTACATTATCATCACTATTTCGTTTATTGATTAAATTCAACAGTTCTTCCTCTGAAATTGAAGCTGATTTCACAATTGTCTCACGGTTGATTCGCACATCGGCAGCTGCTCTGGTTTTGTGGAGGACAGAGGAGTGACTTGCGGGATTCTCGTCAACCAGAACCACGCTCAGGTGCGGTCGTTTGTTGCCTGACGCCACCCATGCTTCCACCTCCTGCTGCACTTCCTGCTTGATCAGCTTGGCAAGTTTCCTTCCAGAAATGACAACAGCTTCATTTCGGACTGCCGAGAGGTGAAAGGGGCGATGGTGGAGGCAACAGCTCTGTGCTGGGCCGGAGCAGCAGGGTGGCCAAAGTGGATACTAGGGACGATGCAGCCATGGCCAGCACCCTCTCTTTCATTCTTTAAAAAAAAAAAAAGAAAAAAAGCCAAGACATTGAAGCAACCTAAGTGCCCCATCAACAGATGAATGGATAAAGAAGATGTGATATATATATTCCATTATATATATATAATGTACATATTATGTACTATGTATATAGTATGTATAATATATATAGTAATATATATTATAGTATATATATAGTGGAATATTACTCAGCCATAAAAAAAAATGAAACCCTACCATCTGCAGAAACATAGATGGACCTAGAGATTATCATGCTAAGTAAAGTAAGTCAGAAAGAGAAAGACAAAT
This sequence comes from Physeter macrocephalus, assembly GCF_002837175.3. NCBI lineage: Eukaryota > Metazoa > Chordata > Mammalia > Artiodactyla > Physeteridae > Physeter > Physeter macrocephalus. Next base: position 79,647,570 of record NC_041220.1, on the reverse strand, counting down.
ACCATATGATATCACTTATTTGTGGAGTCTAAAATATGACACAAATGAACTTATTTACAAAACAGAAACAGACTCACAGACATAGAAAACAAACCTATGGTTACCAAAGGGAAAGGGGAAGAGGTGGGATAAATTAGGAGTAAGGGATTAACAGATACATATCACTATATATAAAATAAACAACAAAGATTTACTTTTTAGCACAGGAAACTATATTCAATATCTTGTAATAATCTATAATGGAAAAGAATTTGAAGCTGTACACCTGAAACTAACACAATATTGTAAATCAACTATAGTTAAATAAAAATAAATTTTAAAAAATACTCAGTACACATTTCAAAACTTAGCCTTTGTCAATTAAATTTTTTAATTAAAAGACTTTTATTGAGCAGTTATAGGTTCCATACACTCCATCACTCCCTCCCCCCACATTTCCCCTATTTTTAACATCTTGCATTAGTGTGGTATAATTGTTAAGCCAATATTGATATATTACTAACTAAAGTTCATAGTTTACATTAGGGTTCACTCTTTTTTTAAAATTAATTTATTAATTAATTTATTTTGGCTGTGTTGGGTCTTCGTTGCTGCACGCGGGCTATCTCTAGTTGTGTTGAGCGGTGGTTACTCTTCCTTGTAGTGCACGGTCTTCTCATTGTGGTGGCTTCTCTTGTTGTGGAGCACGGGCTCTAGGCGCATGGGCTTAGCTGTGGCATGCAGGCTCAGTAGTTGTGGCTCACGGACTCTAGAGTGCAGGCTCAGTAGTTGTGGCACATGGGCTTAGTTGCTCCGTGGCATGAGGGACCTTCCTGAACCAGGGCTCGAACCCATGTCCCCTGCATTGGCAGGTGGATTCTTAACTATTGTGCCACCAGGGAAGTCCCAGGGTTCACTCTTTGTGTTGTACATTCTAAGGGTTTTGATTAATGGGTCCAACATTACAGTATCCTAGAAAATATTCCTTTCACTGCCCTAAAAATCCCCTGTGATCCACCTATTCATCCCTTCCTCTCCCCAGTACTTGGGGACCACTGATCTTTTTACAGCTTAACATATATTATAGTTTGAATCATACAGTATGTAGCTTTTTCAGATTGGTTTCTTTCACTTAGTAATGTACATTTAAGGCTCCTCCATGTCTTTTCCTGGCTTAATACCTCATTTCTTCTTATCACTGAATAATATTCCATTGTATGGATATGATACAGCTTTGTTTATCCACTCACCTATTAAGTGACATGTTGGTTGCTTCCAAGTTTTGGCAATTATGAATAAAGCTTCTACACACATTCATGTGCAGGTTTTTGTGTGGACATACATTTTCAGTTTATTTGGGGAAATACCAAGGAGTATGATTGCTGGATAGTGTGATAAGAGTATGTTTTGTAAGAAACTTATAAGTAGTTTTGTAAGAAATTTCCAAGCCGCCTTCCAAATCGTCCATAAGTTTTTGCATTCCCACCAACAATAAATAATAGTTTCTGTTGCTCCACAACCTTGCCAGCATTTGGTGTTGTCAGTGTTTTGGATTTTGACCATTCTAATAGGTATGTACCAGTATCTCATTGTTTTAATTTGCAATTCCCTAATGACATATAATGCGGAGTATCTTTTCATATACTTATTTGCCATCTGTATATTTTCTTTGCTGAGATGTTTGTTCAGATTTTTGCATCCTTTAAATTGGATTTTTTTATTATTGTTTTTGTAGAGTTTTAGCGTTCTTTGTACATTTTGGATACTAGTGCTTTATTGATGTTTATCTGTTTTGCACAGATTTTCTCCTAATGTGTGGATAATCTTTTCATTCTTTTAACAATGTCTTTTGCAGAGCAGAAGGTTTTGGCTTTTTGGTTTTTTGTTTGTTTTGTTTTGTTTTGTTTTGTTTTGTTTTAAATGAAATTCAACTTGTCAATTTTTTTCTTTGTTGGGTCATGTTTTTGGTGTTATATCTAACAAGTCATTGTCAAACCCAAGGTCTCCTAGATTTTCTTCTATGTTATCTTCTAGAAGTTTTACAGTTTTTCACTTTATATTTAGGTCTGTGATTCACTTTGAGTTAATTTTTGTGAAGTGTGTAAGGTCTTTAACCAGATTCATTTTTTTGCAAGTGGGTGTCCAGTTGTTCCAGCAAATTTGTTGAAAAGGCTATCCTTACTCCATTGAATTGCTTTTGCTCCTCTGTCAAAGATCAACTGACCATATTTATGGGAGTGTATTTCTGGGCTCTCTATTTGTACCATTTCTCTGTGTGTCTTTTGCTAATACCACACTGTCTTGATTGCTGTAGCTTAAGAGAAAGTCTTTTTTAAATATTTATTTATTTATTTAGGCTGTGCCAGGTCTTAGTTGTGGCACATAGGATCCTCATTGTGGCATGCGGGACCTTTAGCTGTGGCATGCAAACTCTTAGTTGTGGCAGGCATGTGGGAACTAGTTCTCCGACCAGGGATCAAATTCAGGCCCCCTGCATTGGCAGCGCAGAGTCTTACTCACTGGACCACCAAGGAAGTCCCTAGAGAAAATCTTAAAGTCAAGTATCATCAGTCCTTGGATTGTCCTTCAATATTACGTTGGCTATTCTGGGTCTTTTGCCTTTCTATATAAACTTTAGGATCAATTTGTCAATATCCATAAAAATAACTGGCTGGGATTTTTAGGGATTGCATTGAATCTATAGATCAAGTTACAGAGAACTCACATCTTGATAATATTTAATTTTCCTATCCATGTACATGGAATCTCTCTCCATTTATTTAGATCTTTCTGATTTCTTTCATCAGAGTTTTGTAATTTTCCTCGTATAGATCTTGCACATATTTTGTTAGATTTATACCTAAGTATTTAACTTTATTTGGTGCTAATGTAAATGGTATTATCTTTTTAATTTCAAATTCCAATTGTCCACTGCTGGTAAATAAGAAAACAATTGATTTTTGTATATTAAACTGTACTTTACAACCTTGATATAGTTGCTCACTAGTTCCGGAATTTTTTTTTTTTTGGTTAACTCTTTGGGATTTCCTACACTGACAATGATAATCATCTACAAAGACAGTCTTATTTCTTGCTTCCTGATCTATAAAAATAATAATTTTTATTTCCTTTTCTTGTCTTATTACATTAACTAGGACTTCTGGTATGATGTTGAACAGAAGTGGTGAGAGTAGAAATCCTTGCCTTGTTCCTAATCTTAGCAGGAAACTATCTAATTTCTCATCAATAAAATTTTATATCTAATATTGACTTTTTTATGTTCATTTTTGTTATTAAAAGTAAAAATTTTTAATATATAAAATAAAGGAAATAATTATAACCTATTTTTCACCATCCAAACACAATATGATAAAATGTGGGTATTTTCTTATAATTCTATGTATTGGTTATAACTTTTATTACATCATTATAATCATACTATTATTCAGTTTATTGTCTGGATTTTTTCAGTTAGTTTTTTATCTTCAACATTTTAATGTTACTATATATTCTTTGAAAATGTTAATGACTCTACAACATTTCACCAAATGAATACTTCATGCTTTAGGTAATTATTCTCTTATGAATGAATCCTTAAATTATTTTTAATTTCCTTCTGTCATAAATAATGGTGCTATAAAAATATTTGCACATATAGCATTTTATATATTTGTAATAACTTATGATACATTTCTGAAGTTATTAGATTAAAAGATATGACAGGGCTTCCCTGGTGACGCAGTGGTTGAGAGTCTGCCTGCCGATGCAGGAGACACGGATTCGTGCCCTGGTCCGGGAAGATCCCACATGCCGCAGAGCGGCTGGGCCCGTGAGCCATGGCCTCTGAGCCTGCGCGTCCAGAGCCTGTGCTCCGCAACGGGAGAGGCCACAACAGTGAGAGGCCTGCATACCGCAAAAAAAAAAAAAAAAAAAAAAAAAAGATATGACAAAAATCTAAGGTCCACGATATATTGAAAAATTGTTTTCCATGAGTATTGTACAAATTTATATTCTAATCAGCAATGTCCTACAATCTCATCAACACTGATTTTCATTACTTATATTTATTTTTGCTAATTGTATAAAAGAAAATATTATATAGTTATTTTTGTATGTGTTTTTAATTACTGGTCGTTTAAATTTTTTTCATTAGCTACACAGTCCTCTTTGTATATTTTTCATTCATGTTGTTTGTCAATTTATTTGATTTAGAGTATTTTTCTTATTGATTTGCAATGAAATACTTATATAACAAAAAGTTAGCCATTTTCTTTCTAGATCTGCTCATTTTTCAAGTTTGTTATTAGTCTTCCAATTTTTATTTTTTCAAATATTTTAATTATAAATTATATGTGATCATATATACATAAGATCATACAAAATATATATTTATATAATTTCATATTTTTATCTGTTTTCTTCTAGAGTTCTGTGGCTCTCTCTTTCTCTCTGTCTCTCTCTCTCTACATATATATATATATTTTTTTTTTTTTTTTTTTTTTTTTTTTTTTTTTTTTTTGGCTGTGCCACGTGGCTTGTGGAATCTTATTTCCCCATCCAGGGATTGAACCTGGGCCCTCAGCAGTGAAAGTACAGAGTCCTAACCACTGGACTGCCAAGGAATCCCTATGTATGTACTTTTTTAAAATTGTGGTAAAATACACATTACATAAAATTTACCATCTTAAATGTCTGTGGATATATATTTTTGAAATAAATATATTTGTGAGGGTGCAAATTATTACATTAAATTTTATTTTTAATAATCATTTCATAATATATACATATATATCAAATCATTATGTTGTATACCTTAAACTAAAACGATGTTATACGTCAATTAAATCTCAATAAACCTAGAAGTTTTTTTTTTTGGCACGCCACACAGCATGCGGGATCTTAGTCCCCCGACCAGGGATCAAATCTGCACCCTCTGCAGTGGATGCGTGGAGTCTTAGCCACTGGACCACCAGGGAAGTCCCCAACCTGGAAAATTTTTATTTTAAAATAGGGAATTAACTGCATCAACTCCATTCACTTAACAGACAGTGATTAAGCATTTACTCTGACAAGCGATGATAAAAATTTAGATAAGAGATATTCTTACAGTCTAGTAAGGGAGACAAACAATTCTCGGATTATGTGATAAATACAGTGATAGAGGTATACATAGTATACCATAGGTACATTCCTTCATTCAGCATATACTTTAGGCCCCAGTTATTCAACAGGGAACCAAACAGTAACGGTCCTTATTTTTAAAAGAGAGAGAGATGACAGTCAAACAGAGGATACAAATAAATGTATTGTATGTTAAGTGTCAAAACAGCAAAAGCATGGGCTGCCATGGGGACACAGAGAATATCCATCTAAATCATATCAAACTGGCTTTTTTCACTCCCTGACTGCCTGAGGATCAACTGCCATCATGAATGACACTGTAACTATCTGGACCAGGAAGTTCATAACCAAATGACTACTTCAGCAGAAACAACTGGTCACTGACGTCCTTCTTCCTGGGAACACAACAGTACCTAAGACAGAAATTCGAGAAAAACTAGCTAAAATGTACAAGACCACACCAGATGTCATCTTTGTATTTGGATTCAGAACCTATTTTGGTGGTAACAAGACAGCTGATTTACAGTTCCTTAGATTACACCCCAAAAAATGAACCCAGACATAAACTTGCAAGACGCGGCCTGTGTGAGAAGAAGCATACCTCAAGCAAACAGCAAAAGGAATGCAAGAACAGAATGAAGAAAAGTCAGGGGACTGTAAGGCCAATGTTAACGCTGGTATAATGTGAGCTGGAGATTGGACACAGGTGGAGTAGATTCTGCAGTGACTTTATCTGCAGCGATTGTGAAGATTTTTCACCAGAGGACTGACAAACTAAAAATTTTTTCAAATCTAAATTTAAAAATAAATAAAATCAAACTGGGGAGTCAAAAAGGCTTTCCAGAGGAGGTACTGAAGTTTTGAAAAACAGGTAGACATGAGCTAGTTGAAGGGCAGAGAACATATCCTATGCCGAGAGCAGAGAGCACACGTACCAAGGCACAGGGATGGGACTGATCAATGTGTGCACAGCTATTTAGAAGTTATTTGTTATGGCTGCAGGGAAGGGGGTTACTTGTGGTTAAAGGATGAGCAAACTCTTAACCACTCTGCCTCTCATTAGTATGTGATGCTTCAAATATTTAAAACTTTAACTTTTTTCATGGTTATTTGGAGGCTATAGCTTCTGTAATATTTCTTTTATTTATTCTTTTTGCAGACAATGCTCTTTAAATTGTTTTTATATCTGAAGGTAGTAAACAACTTCACTATTTTCTTTTTCAGTTTTTTTTTTAATGATTGCCTATTTATTCTTTAAGTGAACTTCTACAATAATTTTGTTGAACTAAAATTTGGGATTAGAGGACTTTGGTTAAAAGTGCAATAATGTATAAATTAAATTGGAAATGACTCAATGTTTCCACCCAAACACTTATTCAGTGTTATATATTTCTTCATTCATCTTTTTTTTAATTTATAAAGACATTTTTATAATTTTCTTAAAATAGATAGCATTTAATAAGATTATTCTTAGATGTGTTATAATTTTCGTGGAAGTGTAATATCTTATGTTTTTTAATTCTTTATTTTTGGCATATAGGAATGCTATTTATTTGTCCATAAGATTGTTTTTCCTGAAATGTGAAAAATAAAATTACCACTCAAAAACTATAAAAATAGAAAAGGTATACACTTTGCTCAATAATGTCCAAAACATTCAGAAAAGATTTGGATCCATATGAAAGGCTACAAAGAAACTATGGCATTTTATTCACTGTTGATGTGTGTTTGTTACACATTGGAACTATTGTCACATGCATTTCCATCTAATTTTTCCAATAATAAGAGAGAAGGTGACGTGTTGGTGAGTGTAATAGAGCCCCCTCCGTCAAATTACGTTGCTCTCCATGACCCATCCTAAGTCTCACAGTTCAAGCTAATCATTGACAGAGCTTTACAATCACAAGCTTTTTTACTGAAGCGTTGATAAGACAGTCGAGCAGCTAGTGGCAAATGAAGCCAGGCTGTGCGGCATGATCTCCAGGGAATGAATGGATTTTCTTCAGCACCGATGAAAGAAACATACGCTATAGGAAAACAATGTCCAGCGGGGGACTGCAAAGATCTGTCATCCTGTCAGCATTTATTCTCCTTCGAGCTGTTACTGGATTCTCTGGAGACGGAAGAGCTATATGGTCTAAAAATCCTAATTTTAGTCCGGTAAATGAAAGCCAGCTGTTTCTCTATGACACTTTTCCTACAAACTTTTTCTGGGGCGTTGGGACTGGAGCATTTCAAGTGGAAGGGAATTGGAAGACAGACGGAAAAGGACCCTCTATATGGGATCATTTCATCCATACACACCTTAAAAATGTCAACGGCACAAATAGTTCCAGTGACAGTTACATTTTTCTGGAAAAAGACTTATCAGCCCTGGATTTTTTAGGCGTTTCTTTTTATCAATTTTCAATTTCCTGGCCAAGGCTTTTCCCCGATGGAACAGTATCAGCTGCTAACGCAAAAGGTCTCCAGTACTATAATACTCTTCTCAACGCTCTGGTACTTAGAAACGTTGAACCTATAGTTACTTTATACCATTGGGATTTGCCTTTGGCGCTGCAAGAAAAATATGGGGGGTGGAAAAACGAAACCATAATAGGTATCTTCAATGACTATGCCACATACTGCTTCCAGACGTTTGGGGACCGAGTCAAATATTGGATTACAATTCACAACCCATATCTAGTCGCTTGGCATGGGTATGGGACAGGTATCCATGCACCTGGAGAGAAGGGAAATTTAGCAGCTGTCTACACCGTGGGACACAACCTGATCAAGGTACTGTACAGCTGACTTCTTATTATAGCTTCAGAGTATAAAAAGCAGGAGTTTAAAAGAAACTCTAAGAAATGTATCTTCCCATTTAAATAACTCCTTTTATTGAAATCAACTCAAGTAATTTTAGTCTAATTCACAAGTTCTATCCTCAAATTTCATTCTTAGTGTATGTTTTATCTATCTAAGCTATTATTAATGTATTAATCCAATTATTTTCCTTAAATACTGCACTTTTTAAATTAACTATTTTTAAATCTAGTGTTACACATCAGAGCATGAGAATGTGAGTTTACTTTCATTCTGTGGAAAACCAGTCCTTTATAAATTTAATTGTTGAAACCCTTTTCTGACCACATGCAACAATTTCAGAATTTTATGTTAAGGCATGACCATTTCAAATATGTATTTGTTGTTAGTCTTGCTATTCTTAGTGATATTTAGAAGTAGTGAGCTAAATAAATGTTAGCTAATTGATGATACATATTAAATGCAGGAATTGAAATAAATGTATTTCACAGTTGGTTTTATTTGTATTACATGGCAGGAAAGATGAGATTATTTGTTCTAGGAGCTAAAATTAAACTAGTAGCATAAAAACTGGGAAGAATATGCTCTAAGTGTTTTAAAGGAGCATATTTCAAAAGCTAGAGTTTATGTTGGGAAATGCTAAAATGATTAAAACAATAGTGAAAATGTAAGCAAAATAATAGCTAATATTTATTGAGTGCTTACTATTTACCACAGATGACATTAAGCATATTACATGCATTATCACATTTAATCCTCATGATAACCTTATGAACTGGGTCCTATTATTATCCCCATTTTAAAGATGAGCAAACTGAAGCTTAGTGAGATTAAATAACTTGCCCAAGTTTACAGAGTAAAATGAGCTGTTGTCAACATGGAATTTATAAATTACAACATTAGTAAACATTGGATGCCTCTATTAAGAATATTTTTAAAAGAGCAATCTTTCAGGAATTTTCAAGAGATTTCATCTCACATTGAGGCTAATATCTAGAATCAGACTTCACTTTCTGAGCTAAACAGTTTGCTTGGGAAAAATAAATTACACTGGACACCTGCTACCTTCTGAAAATGAAAAAAGCTTTACTAGTAGGGTTTCATAATGTGCTACGAGACGTAATTTGATTTTTTAATAATCAAATGTTAAATATATAGAAACAGAAAAATGTATAGGAACATAAAATTACTCCATGTCTAAATTTGCACGTACAAAATATGTTAATCCTCTTTTCTTTTTGAACTTTCTGGATTATTATACGTGTGCATTGCACTATGGTTCAGTCACATCTGCCCTTGCAGTTAACAGATTGCATTACAATCTCAAGGTCATTTACATAGCTTTGAATATAGTTGTATATAGAACATATTATTAATATGTGGGTATACTGTGATTTGGCAAATAGGCCTCAAGGGGAGAAAAATTATAGCTATTAACTATGAAGATTATGATATATATTTTAGAAAAAATATTCCTTTTATTTAGTTCTTTCAATTATTAAAACAATACATGCTTGTGTAAACTGAGAAACATCAGATTGTACCAAAGGGTACACAATGAAAAGTTTAAATTTCTCCCTCCCTCTCCACCTGATAATCCCAACCTCAAGAAAACTAGTATTAGTAGTATTTTATATAGTTTTTTTAAAGTTGTCTATGCAAATACATGCACATATATGCTTATTCAACTTTTGTATAAAGAAAAATATTCTAAATTGTTAAAAAGTTTTTGGTTACCTGGAAAAATGTTAACAAACAGAATTATCATGAAGAATATGTTTCAGTGGTTCATTTAAAGCCTTAAAAACTGACTGATAAAAATACACAAGAAAAAGTTATAACTAACAAATAGATACTGCTTCCAAACCTATCCTATCAAAGCTATATTTTCAGATGTTTTTCATTTTCCTCTAATTTAAGATAAACTCTGCCTCTAACACAAAATTAACACTCTCTGATAGTAAGATAAATTTTATAGTTTTAAATTGATGGATTACATTTTTAAATTATTATGCTTTCCAAATAATTTATTTCATCCCTTTAAAGTTTCTAAATCACAAACCTACATAAGGAGCATGAGGGGTCCCTTGTAATCAGTCAGAAAGTGAACTCTGCTGCATAACCCAGCAGAGTTTATAGCACCAGAGAGAAATCTTGCAATAGTCTGGCGGCCTGAGGTGAACTAGATTTTCTCACTTGCTCCCTCTCTGTCCTCCTTTTAACATAGAAAAGATTAATTTGATATTTTATGTTGAAATGAAGTAGTTCTTCCTTATTATGCCACCTTGTGACCCAGAAGAAGCATTCTTTAGGATTAGTTTTATGTCCAAGAATATTTATTGAGTTAAAAAAACTAATATAAAACTAAATTCATGGGTGGTTTATAGACCACTTTATTCCCCAATCCTCAGATATTGAAAAGATTTCACAGCGGCTATTGCAATGTTTCTAGTTCCAGGACGATGCTGAAAACGCCATCTCAGTCTGAAATGTCCTGGTTTGCAGGAAACCTAAATGGTCTAGGCAGTCCTGAGACTGACCCAGAATCTAGGCTCCACTTTATGCGGATTTGGTGGCACCTAGAGGAAGTCTCTCAGGTAGAAATTTACCATAATCACCCCTACTAATAAATGCTCCACTCTGAGTTTTTTACAATATTTGGAACAGAAAGAGGGTGACTTTTTTGGCCTTAACCATCTCTAAGCACTGTAATCATAGCTTTATATATTATCTATAATCTTTACAACAACCTTGCCAGGTACCTATTATTATCTCCATTTACAGAGTGACATTTCTACCAAGCATCATGTCACTCCCTTGCATAAAATCCATTAGTGTCTTCCCAAAGTTTTAGGGATAAAGTCCCAAGTTTTCATCAAGATCTTCAAGACACAACCCCGGCCTCCATTCCCTCCTTCCTGGCCATCCCCAGCCCTCTCCCGTCCCCATCACTAATGCCGACCCCTTGTACCCTACACTCCACAATAATGCACTACTAGGAGTGCCTTAATTTTACCTTACTATTCCTCTCCACTCAGCCTCTACCAACTCTCTATCCAGCTAGAACACCCTCCTTACTCCCTGCTTTATCCATCTAATGTCCTTCAATACTCAATTTAGGCAGTCACCAGCTCTAAGTTCTCCTTGATTTGTTAGGGCTAGTGTCCCTCCTGAGGGCTCCCATAATAAAATGTGCTTGCTTTTATCATAGCAGTCTTTTCATACGGTACTTTTCCATCTCCCCCAACTAGCCTAAGAATTCTTTGCAAGGAGAGACTATTTTTCACGTGTTTTATGTTTCCAGCACCTAGCACAGAATATTGGGTACGTGATAGGTATTAAGGCTTGTGGAATTAGTGGTTTAGGATTTCTGTCTTAAACCTTGTAATCAAAGAACCAATCTCAAGTTCAAAATTCATATTTCATTGCATTCCTGCTAATTCTTGAAATACTGCTTATATTAATCCAGTGGTGTGTTTATAAGTTAGGACTCTTGGTTGCAAGAGACAGAAACCTAATTCAAGTTGGCTTAAGCAAAAATGAGCATTTTCCTGTAACCAGATCACAGGGACGAATGGACCCAGTAACCAGGACACTCTCAGAAGCCCTTTATCTCAGTCTCTCATGTCCATTTCTTCTTGTGGGTTCTCCTCATTCTCTCCTTTGTAGAGGAGAGTTCTCTCTCCCAAGTTCAGTTTTTAAAACCCCAGAGACAGATCCTAGCCTGTTTGGCCTATGCACTCATGCCTCAGAGCAGCAGAGCCACAAGTTTTCACATTAGTAAAGGCAGTAATGGTGCCGGTTTTCATTCTATTTTGAAAGCAGTAAATATACATAATAACTGAAATTTATAGATTCCATCCCCTCCTCCTTAAAATGAAATATCTGAGAGCCTCTGACTAAACATGCAGGGAGGTTGGGGGATATGAGATTGCTCATAAGATGGTAACTCATTCAGTTTATTACTCCACTAAATACTGCCAGCTTCCATGATAGTTCTGACCACTTCATGGCTTTAAATTATTATCTTTCATAGATGTGGACTGTTTACATAGTACCAGGATTTTTCAACCTGGGCACTACTGACATATTGGGCCAAATAATTCTTTCTTGTCGTGAGTTGTCCTGTGCATTACAGGAAGTTTAGCAGCATCCCTGGCCTCTACCCCCTAGATGACAGTGGCACCCTCCTCCACAGGGTTACAACAACCAAAATTGTCTCCAGACGTTGCCAAATGTCCCCTGGAGTTGGGGGCCGGGGGCAGGACAAAATTTCTCCCTCTTCCCTCCCATGAAAACCACTGACTTAAACCTATAAATTGGCAACTGGTTAAAGAGAGGAAGCATAAAAACAGGAAGTGTGAAACAGAATCAGTATGAGGGACATAAAATTGTCTCAGTTTTACAAAATTGCCTCAAGGAGATTTTCACCAGACCTGTAAGTCTCATACATAGACTCTAATTTATGCCATATCAGGATGTTTTTAGAGAACAAACGATTCTTTAAAAAATGTTAAATGAGGAAATAATGTTGATGATTGTATCTAATTTGGCTTTTCACACTTTGGGAATAAAGACTGTTCCTACTAACTTTGTGTTATTTCTAAAATACTTGAAAGAGTTGCCCCAAACTATTTCTCTTATATAGTTATTTATGAACAAAACAGTAAACTTACTTTTTGAAAGCTTGTACTTTTTTAAGAGCAAAATTCAAGAATTCAAACAGAATGTTATAGAAGCAATATTATAAATATATAAATATTTATCCATTTTTGATGCCATAACACTGTGTTTCACAAAGTTTGGGTATTTTGTGCATCACTTCATGCTGGCTTTTTTGCTGGCTTTTTTGTTTGTTTGTATATCCAAGTACCACATGCACTATTATTTATTAAAAAATTTTTCTTTAAAAATGTTTATTTTGAGGGGAGTTCCCTGGTGGTCTAGTAGTTAGGATTCAGTGCTTTCATTTCTGTGGCCCGGGGTTCAGTCCCTGGTCAGGGAACCCACAGACCGTGTGGCCAAAAAAAAAAAAAATGTTTATTTTGAAAGGAAATTTTATATCCTATTATACACGAAATACCAGTATTTTCTCATATCCTTAAAATAAATATGTAACATTTAAAACAAAAAAATGTTCATCTTTGTTATGCCCAATGTCATATCCCATACAAAAAGAGGTAGGTGTACCAGCCTTGGAAAAGACCACTGAATATGTAAATTTTATTCTGCATTTTAGTATATATTCAGTCGTAAAACCAAACACATTGTGTCGTTTTAAAATGTGTCATAAAATGCTTTTTCTTATGTAATTAAAATAATTTTTAAAATGTAAAAATATTTATTAAATGGGAAAATGCCAATACTTATGTTCATGTATATGAGTTTTTATATGAGTATTTTATTTTCTGAATATTTTAAACTTCTTTGAAATAAACTTTTCAGTACAATCTTTAAAGAAATAGACTTATATAAAATAAAATATATGTCAACACTTGTTTGTATACCACACACAAATAATGAAATGATTTTTTAAATTCCTCAGGGGCTCAAGAGATTGCTTAATACTGTGAAAGAGGGTTTCAGGACAAGAAATGTTGGGAAACTACTCTAGGTCAAGGCCTCACCCATTTGTTCCTGAGCCTAGAATAAGATTTGATTTATTCCCTATTTTTCCACCTCTTTGAGGAACTCTGTCTTAGCATTTATTGGCGTCATTCCCTCAGAGAAGGTCACACGAGGCTGCATATGTATTAGGTGTTCAATAAATAATATTAATTATTTTTTATTTAAGGGAGATCTGCCTTGCTCCAGAAAGTATTTAAAATTTTAATTGAATAAAAGTGGACTTCAGCGGGCTTCCCTGGTGGCGCAGTGGTTGAGAATCTGCCTGCTAATGCAGGGGACACGGGTTCGAGCCCTGGTCTGGGAGGATCCCACATGCCGCGGAGCAACTAGGCCCGTGTGCTACAACTACTGAGCCTGCGCGTCTGGAGCCTGTGCTCCGCAACAAGAGAGGCCGTGATTGTGAGAGGCCCGCGCACCGCAATGAAGAGTGGCGCCCGCTTGCCACAACTAGAGAAAGCCCTCGCACAGAAACGAACACCCAACACAGCCAAAAATAAATAAATAAATATTTTTAAAAAAAAAATTTTTTTTTACAGTGGACTTCAGACACACGCACATACACACACACACACACACACACACACACACGCTCGCACACCAACCCAGATACTGGCATAAACATATAGTCTTTTCAGAACATGCAAATCAATTTCTGTGTATACCAGCTTCTATTAAAAAATTTACATTGAAAGCCCATCTCGAAACAAGGTGCAGAATGTTGATGATCCTTAAAGCTGAGAGATGTGTTTTGAGGGGTCATCATACTACTCTTTCTATTTTTACGTGTTGTGACAAAAGCAAAAAATACATAAGATAAGAAAGTAAAGAGAATTTTGTATTTTTAAAAGAAAAGAAAACAATCATCTTTATATAGTACACTTCTTAAGGACTTGTCGAAATTCTTAACCAAAATTTAGTGCTAAAACTGCAAAAACAGCTGTGAAAAAGCCACCATTCACATGATTTATAGCTAAGCCTTCTTTGGCAACAGACAGCTGCAACTGCTTTCTTTTTTATAAATTTATTTATTCTTTATTTACTTATTTTTTGGCCGCACTGGATCTTCATTGCTGCACGTGGGCTTTCTCTAGATGCGGCCAGGGAGGGTTACTCTTCACTGCGGTGCAGGGGCTTCTCATTGCGGTGGCTTCTCTTGCTGTGGAGCACGGGCTCTAGGCGCGCGGGCTTCAGTAGTTGTGGCACATGGGCTCAGTAGTTGTGGCTCAGGGGCTTAGTCGCTCCACGTCATGTGGGATCTTCCCAGACCAGGGATCGAACCCTTGTCCCCTGCATTGGCAGGCGGATTCTTAACCACTGCACCACCGGGGAAGTCCCTGCTTCTTTTTATTTTATTTTTTTATTTTTTTTTATTTTTGCGTTACGTGGGCCTCTCACTGCTGTGGCCTCTCCCCGTTGCGGAGCACAGGCTCCGGACGCGCAGGCTCAGCGGCCACGGCCCACGGGCCCAGCCGGTCCGCGGCATGCGGGATCCTCCCGGACCGGGGCACGAACCCGTGCCCCCTGCACCGGCAGGTGGACTCCCAACCACTGCGCCACCAGGGAAGCCCGTCCCTGCTTTCTTGAACAAGAAGGCTGCAGTGTTTCACAGGCACATTTAAATAGATTAAGTTTCATTTTTAAACCTCTTTGGCCCAACCCTCCTACCAATATCTTGAAGACTAAGTGTAATATTTTGAAATGGAGTTTCTAGCTGGAGCATTTTTAGCTTGCCTTGGTTAGAAGCAAAATCTTCAAGGATCATTTGAAACGTTTTTTTTCCATGAAAAAAAGGAATTTTTAAAAACTCCCTTATTAAAGTTGGGTTGCAAGACAATAACATTTTTAAATTAATTTTTGCTAAATCTTGTAGCTAAAAAACTAGACCAAGCTTTTCTGTCAGTGAGAAGGTTAAAAAAAAACTTACTTACTACCTTCCACCACGTCCCTGCCAACACCAAAAACAAGCAAACAAACAAAAAAGAACACAGAAATGGGGAGCATAAAGGACAGAGATTGGTCTTAAGTCTTAAAATGGAGACTTGAGACAACTATTACAGATAACTTTTTGACATTCTATCATACTATTCTTAATAACTATTATTATAAGCAGAATTTTTTTTCACACACCTAATGTATTGTCAGAAACTGTACTAGGTACTTTTCATAGGTTAGCTCATTCAATTCTCACATCAACCCTGCCAGGTATTCTTTTTTTTTTTTTTTTTTTTTTTTTGCGGTACGCGGGCCTCTCACTGTTGTGGCCTCTCCCGTTGCGGAGCACAGGCTCCGGACGCGCAGGCTCAGCGGCCATGGCTCACGGGCCTAGCCGCTCCGCGGCATGTGGGATATTCCCGGACTGGGGCAAGAACCGGCGTCCCCTGCATTGGCAGGCGGACTCCCAACCACTGTGCCACCAGGGAAGCCCAGGTAGATATTCTTATAGGCACTTTATAGTTGATGAAACTGAAGGCCCCAAAAATTTGCCTGAGGTTACAACGCTGTACAAGTGTGGGTTTTTTACTCATAATAAGTGTCAGATCCAAAATTTAAATTTCATCTGTCTGAATCCAAGCTAGCAAGGTTTAATGACATGAATCAGCTACCTAGCCTCAGTGAAAAACTACAACTCCATCGCAGCCACTTGTGTTGATGCAGACTCAATAGATATTTGACTCATATTACCTATTTAAAGACCAAAACAATCTACGTATATCCATTCATCTGTCAATGGACATTTAGGTTGCTTCCATGTCCTGGCTTATTGTAAATAGTGCTGCAATGAACAGTGTGGTACATCTCTTTTTGAATTATGGTTTTCTCAGGGTATATGCCCAGTAGTGGGATTGCTGGGTCATATGGTAGTTGTAGCACATATATATGATGGAATATTACTCAGCCATAAAAAGAAACGAAATTGAGTTATTTGTAGTGAGGTGGATGGACCTGGAGTCTGTCATAGAGAGTGAAGTAAGTCAGAAAGAGAAAAATGAATACTGTATGCTAATGCATATATATGGAATCTAAAAAAAAAATGGTACTGATGAACCTAGGGGCAGGGCAGGAATAAAGACATAGACATAGAGATGGACTTGAGGACACGGGGAGGGAAGGGAAAGCTGGGGCAAAGCGAGAGTAGTATCTACATATATACACTACCAAATGTCAAATAGCTAGCTAGTGGGAAGCAGCTGCATAACACAGGGAGATCATCTTGGTGCCTTGCGATGACCTAGAGGGCTGGGATAGGGAGGGTGGGAGGGAGACGCAAGAGGGAGGGGATATGGAGACATATGTATGCACATAGCTGATTCGCTTTGTTATACAGCAGAAACTAACACAGTACTGTGAAGCAATTATACCCCAATAAAGATCTATTTTTAAAAATCTATCTACATGTTTTATTTGTCCACAAAACCTATGAACAATTTATCACTGACCCATACATTAACCATTAGTTTTTTCCTTTGTCCCCATGATTTTACTTTTTATTTGCTCAAAACTTTAGTGTCCCATTAAAGTGCTGTTAAATCACATACGTGTGCCCTCGGCAATACCATCTAAAGTTTAAAAATGTTAAAACAATCATTCATTTAATTAGCTAATGCATAATACATATATATATAAATACTTTTTTTTTTTTTTTTTTTTTTTTTTTTTTTGCCACGCCACGCGGCTTATGGGATCTCAGTTCCCTGACCAGGGATTGAACCTGGGCCACAACCGTGAAAGTCCAGAATCCTAACCACTAGGCCACCAGGGAACTCCCCATAGTACCTATTATCCCAACTCATCTTCATTAGGACCTAAGACACCTCTAACAAAATATAGGAAATAATGATCAAACAAGTTAAAACTAGTATTCTTATAGATGTTCCTAATCAAATTTGAATAAAAGGTAAAAACAGCTTTCGGATAAGAATTGCTAAAAAGTTTCAATACCCAGAATACCATTGTTAGACAGAAGAGTCATGTAAAAAAAAACTATTTGTAGACGACAATTGGTATTTTATAACCTTCAAGAGAGCAGTATTTACCTTTTCTAATCATTAAGTAGAAAAAGTTATACTTCAGTGAATGATTAACAGGTTTAAATAAATGTAATTATAATGTTTAGAGAATAACATTATGATCGTATTTAAACAGCTTAATTTGATATGAACACTCTCATACATGGAAAATTAGGCCCAACTGGAGAACAGAAAATATTGTAAGTAGTGGAAACAGTGCTAGATATGACGAAATTACGAACTGAGGGAAACTTCACACTCGTTTATAATATAATACATGTGTCATTTAATTGCATGTAAAAAATCGTACTGAGAAAATTCAACATTAGAAAATAGTCTAGCGCTTCCCTGGTGGCGCAGTGGTTGAGAGTCCGCCTGCCGATGCAGGGGACACGGGTTCGTGCCCTGGTCCGGGAGGATCCCACATGCCGCGGAGCGGCTGGGCCCGTGAGCCATGGCCGCCGAGCCTGCGCGTCCGGAGCCTGTGCTCCGCAACGGGAGAGGCCACGACAGTGAGAGGCCCGCGTACCGCAAAAAAAAAAAAAAAAAAAAGAAGAAAATAGTCTATGTTAAAAAGGAGTAATTAAAATTATTGAACATTAACAGCAATTCTCTTGCTGAAAAGTAGAGGGATGCTGACAATAGATCAGAACCTTCTAACTTACTAACCAATAAACAGTGAATCACAGAAGTACATAAAGTGATTTCCTGGGTGATGTAATAGTGCTACTTGTTTCAGGGAGCCTTAAAGCTGGTGAAAACCAGGATCTTTTAGTATTTGGAGGGTTCCATTCATTGGTTCTTTAGAGCATCATATCTTGACCAGAGATTATGTGACTGAATCTTAAAGAAAGAGCTGGGTTTACTGTTATCAGTTCTTCTTCCATGTTAATCACATGTGTATTGTACGCCTCCTCCTTTTACCTTTGGATATCAACGTATCATTCCGGAGTAAAAATATATAATGAAATCCAGAATAACAGAACTTTTAATTTAAGTTTCTTTTTTTTCCTTTGAGATTTTTGGAACTTCAGAGAAAGTGAAGAGTGATAGCGTAGAGCAATTAAATTCACTGACAGAAACCATCCGTTTCAACCAATTCTCGTGACTTTTTAAAATTTCAAAGATAATGCATTTTTACTGCAAAACATTCAAACAATACAGAAAGACATAAAGTTAAAAAGGAAAGCTCTCCTCTCTTCTTACTCCCTAATCCCATACCCTAGAAGTAACAACTGCTAGCAGCTTGCTCAATGTCCACATATTTTTCTATGTATATAAAAGCATATACATAGTCATTTTTTTCCAAATTTGAATCATATTACTACATTAAGCTTTTGTTATCATTTCTAGTTAATTGAAATGTAGACGTATACTGTTTTTCTTCTACTTATTTCTATACTTCTCTCTCCTACTAGAGGTCAGAATTCATCTGAAGGCAGGAGCTATCTTGTTAATATTTTTTCTAAATGCCTACTAAGGTGACTTGCATTTTTTTTAAGCAGTCTCCATAGAGACGCTCAAAAATTGCCAATGCCAACTATATTTCAAGTCTTCATGGTGGGGTATTGGGAAATTTTTCAATCGGCAATAATCATGCCTCGGATAAACCTCATTGGCTATGATACTGCCACTTCACAAAACTGCCTTGTATTTGTTCAATAAGTGTTTATAGACTTGAAGTTAAGCAATCAATCAACATAAATGAATGAAGAGTGAAGAAAAGGATAAAATAATAGCCATGGGTTGAGGCCTTCCCTGGTGGCACAGTGGTTAAGAATCTGCCTGCCAATGCAGGGGGCGTGGGTTCAAGCCCCGGTCCGGGAAGATCCCACATGCCGCAGAGCAACTAAGCCCGTGTGCCACAACTACTGAGCCTGAGCTCTAGAGCCGGCGAGCCCCAACTACTGAGCCCGTGCACCACAACTACTGAGCCTGAGCTCTAGAGCCGGCGAGCCCCAACTACTGAGCCCGTGCACCGCAACTACTGAGCCTGAGCTCTAGAGCCGGCGAGCCCCAACCACTGAGTCCATGCACCGCAACTACTGAGCCTGAGCTCTAGAGCCCATGAGCCCCAACTACTGAGCCCGCGTGCCACAACTACTGAGCCTGCGTGCCACAACTACTGAAGCCCACGCACCTAGAGCCTGTCCTCTGCAGCAAGAGAAGTCACCGCGATGAGAAGCCCGCGCACCGCAACAAAGAGTAGCCCCGGCTCGACACAACTAGAGAAAGCCCGCGTGCAGCAAAGAAGACCCAACGCAGACAAAAATAAATAAATAAATAAATTTATTTTTTTTTTAAATAGCCATGGGTGGAAGGAAAGAGATAAGTAAAAATGATTTCTCTAAACTTGATTTTGCTGATGTGTATAATTTCTTGAAGGGGAAAAATAATTAAGCAGAACAGAAGGTAATGCTGATGAACTGTTTGACTGGGAACTGAGGGGGTTGGATGAAGGCGTAATCAAAACCATGACTCTCAGATTGTCTCTTAGAGTATTCCTGGCATCCAAACACTGTCAGATGGCTTTCTCAATGTACTGGCCCTTGTTTTTGTGCCATGTCTATTACATACCCTTGCATTTGCACAGCCTGTTCAATCACCTTTGAGTCTAAGATGTAAAAGTGTGTTTCAAAAGTTCATAATTTAATTTGCATCATGTCCAGAAAGCACAGTGATCTAGAGGCTGAAGGATTTAGTTCTAATTCTGGCTTTGCACTAACTGAGACCTTGGGCAAGTCACTTCTTTTTCTTTCTTTTTTTTTTTTTTTTGGCCGCGCCATGCGGTTTGTGGGATCTAAGTTCCCTGACCAGGGATCAAACCCCAGGACCCTGCAGTGGAAGCGCAGAGTCCCAACCACTGGACCGCCAGGGAATTCCCAAGTCACTTATTTCTTTTTCTTCAGCATCTTATCTATAATAGAGAGTTTTTAAGAATTGGACCAAATGATCTCTAAAGTTCATCTTCTACCTCTAATTAGCAGGCAAGAACACAGAACTTGGAGCAATACAGCCTGGGCTTGACTTAGCTTATGAACAAGCTACCTAACCTCTCTTCCCTCTCCTATAAAACGGGAATAATAATAGTACCTACCTCTCAAGATTTAAACGAGGATTAATTGAGATAGTACATGGAAAGTGCTTAGAATAGTGCTCAGTACATTTAGCACTAAATATATGTTCATTCTTATTACTGTTTATATTGTAAATTTTCTATGGTTCTGTAATTTAACCACAATTCTGTTATATTTGATCATGAAAGTCACTCATCTTTAAGGACCATTTAATTATGATTCGTTCAAAGGTGATGTTGGGCTAACTGCTAGGCAACCACAGCATTCCTGCCCTTTCAGTCTAACATTGACAATGGTGTAATGATCACCATCCTTGGTCAAGACAGTCAAGTGTAGAAATGATTCCTAAGGGACTCATTTAGCCTCTGACACCAGTAAGGACAACATCCAATGTCAACATCGCTGGTTCTAGGAAAGAGGTACAGGGAATTACCCATAAATTTTACATGCTGTACTAGACACTTGGACAACTACATGGTTTTCTGAATACCTCAAATTTGTTGGCAGGTCCTCCATGATCTTTCTAGGTGATCCTAAATTCCAGACACGTATAGATATTTTATTCTCAACAGATGAGAGTGGGACCCTCATTCTAGGACTGTTTAGTTCTTTTAATAACCAAGTACAGCCGAAAGAAAATATAATTTTAAAACAGTATGCTGTGGTTCATGGCAAATGGCCTTTCCCCAACATTCAAAATTTAGAACTGGTGGGACATACAGAAAGCACGATGGTTTAGTATAGTGATCAGAGAGGCCTGGATTCACATCCTGTCTCCACGACTACCTAGTCTCTGTGAACTTCAGTGTCTTCTCTAAAATGGGAAAAATAAAACCTACTTTGCAGAGGCTGTATTATCAACAATGTATGTCAGGTCACCAACAAACTAGCTGATCCATAGTGGGCATTTATTCAACAAGTATTCTATGCCAGGCTCTTCCCTGGACATCTGTATGTATAACTGTGAACAAAAGAGATACAGTCCCTGCACTCAAGAAGCTCGTAGGCCAGGAGTGGATCTATGTTGCATGGGCCTGAGACTTACATAAGGAAAAAATACAAAATTTTGGACACAGAAGTTGGTACAAAAGTAAACATCTATTTAGAATCAGAAAAGTATTACAACAAATTACTGTGGTCTTGGAGATTCAGATTCCTTATTTTCTGAGGTCTCTTCAAGGAATTTATCAGAAATATTGATATTTACTTAGAAATGTTTCCAATCACTACCTGGCTCCCCACCCTTCCAGCACATTTCATGGGGACTCAGGCAAGTGAGGAGTACTGAAGTTTCAGCTTCCTTAGGTTCATGGTCAGTCTGCCTTTGTTGCAGGCCCCAAAATGGTAGGTCTTATTTTTGGTTTTGTACAAATTATATTATTTGTAATTTTCAGAGTGGTTTCTATATTGACTATCTTTAACTTTTTATTCCTAAATCCTAAGGAAAGGCTTTAAGTCTCCAACCCAGGCCATTTTAGCTTCAATTATACTTGGAGATACAGTCTTTTTGCATTAAAAAAATTACTAATAGGATCACTATTGTTAATTTAGTACCAACAGAAAGCTTAAAATGTCATTTCACCTTCTGCAAAATTGGCATGCAAATGTTCTCCACGGGCAAGGAAACTGAACTTCAGTAAGGTACCAATTTACTGATATTGATTTCTTCTAAGTGCCCTTCTAATATCTGGGGAAACCCACAGATGCTTCATTTAGTAAATTATGAACTTTATTCTAGACCTTTCTCCCTTTGTGTTGCCAGGTTTAGATTCTGGCTCAGGCATTGGTTTAGTTTAGTAATATTACAATTGAAATTAGAATTCTATAACAATAATAGGACTTTTTTCAAGGAACAAATATATTAGAGTTTAGTTTTTACATGGTTTCTACGTGGAAATCCTGACACTAGGCAAATTGATAACAATCGATGATTTGTTAGAATAAGTTGAAAATATAATGATTGAAAAGAAAATAGGAGGAAAACGAATTTTAATATGATCATTACTGAGTTAGTCCAACCATAGAAAATATGAATTCGAACCATTAAAAATAGAATGGGTAAATATTTTCTTTATGAAAGGTGGTAACTTTTGCTAATATTTAAATTCTCTCCTAAGAATAATGAGGGTAAGATACTGTTTCCAAGAGAGTTTCAAGATTGTCAAAAAATTAATAAGAAAATGACAATCACATAATTTTTTTTTAGCAATGAACAATAAAGTTCACATATCTTAAGCACCCAATAAATATTTGTGGAATGAATGAATGTTAAATAATCTGGAAGAGCAGCAATTGTAACTAGTAGAAAACTTGATACTTAATATAAAGAAGTGCTGAGTAAATTAAATAATAAATCAAACTGAAATGAATCCTAGCCCAGATGAACAACGAATAATTTTGATCAGCAGCAAAAAAATAAATGAGGACAAAGCGGTCAGCTGCGAGCCTTGGGAGGTCAGGGAGAGCCATCTGTGAGCACCCCTCACACCTACACAACTCCCCACAGTTCTGCACAGCAGGTCAAATAATTTTCAGCTCGCTCTTTCAAAGTCCTTCAAATTTAGGTTCATGTGGTTTTCATAGGGTCTTTACATGTATTACCTCATTCCGTCTTCACAACGATTCTCTAGAGTGTTTATTTTTAGCTCAGTATAATGAAGGAGGGAACTGAGGCTGCTAAGAGAGAATTGACTGATCCAAGACCGTAAAGCTAATTAGTAGCAGGGCCAGTACTAGAGCCTGGGTGTCCTGCTTTCAAGACCCGGGTCCTGTCCCCTGTGGTACTAAGTAGGTGAGTAGCACTTTTATATCATTCCTGATGGCCAGTTATCCCCCAAAAGAGCAATCAAGGATTCCAAGCAGGTGGTCAGAAAACACTCACAGTGAAGGACAAAATGTATGGAAATCAATCTGGAAACATGCAAAACAATTCAAAAAAATAGGTAGCTCATTCCTGGGATTAAAAAAAGGAAAGGATTCAAACAAATTAAAAGCTATATGACCAAAGTTAGTTACTACATTATTTATGACAGGAAGGAAGGAAGGCATGAAGAGAGAGAAAGAGACAGAGGAAGGAGGGAGGGAGGGAAGGCAAGTAAAGGGAGAGAAGAAGGAAGGAAAGATGGCAGGAAAAGAAAAACAAGCTAATTTTTATCAAAAGAGGGAGATGACTAAGTAAATCATATTTCATCAGATTGATGAATTGTTATACTAAGATTATTATGAAAACTAAAACTAACATGGAAAATGTTAGAGTGACTTTAGCTGGGAAATATATTTGGAAAAGTTGGGGGGAACACAGAAATATGAAAACAGTTTGCTCTGTGGAGTTTTAAAGTATATTTTCTTTAATGCTTTTCATTTAATACTTTATTAAATAGCTTTAACAATAAATAAGTTTATAGTTCACATGAAAATATTTCAGCCAAAATGTGGCTAAATTCATGCACAGATTTGAAAATTTAACAAAAATTTAATTTTTGACAAATGATTGGGTGTTCCTTAAATACAGACACGTGTGACGCACTAGGTTTCTTCAACGCACGCCTTCCAAAGCACTGCCTTCCACCCGTGTCCCTTCCACCACGTCTCCCTGACCTCTGACCCCTTCTTCATCTTTGTTTCTAAAGTTGTCCAGCTATCTTATTTGCCTCCTATCATCCACAGAACTTATCTGAGTCTGGACTTCCAGGGGCATCAAAGAGCTGCTACGTTAGATTAGAGGAGGGAACAGAATGAGATATTAGGCCCCTGGCTGACTCTCAATGACATTAGGCCCTGCTATCTGCCTCAAAAAGAAAAAGCTGACTTCCCCTTTAAGCTACTGAATCTAAAGAACAAAGGTTGAAGCTCCCTTAAATCAATCATTCCAAAGGTAGACGGCCTTGTACAAGATAGAGGGTAACCTTGGAAAATCACAGAATGACTGTTGTGCAAGGTTGCAGGGCCTAGGTTGCACTCCCCCGCCAACCCCAGTTCAGTTTCCCCAACAGACCTCCTTTATGAGCGTTGGACCAAAGCACACGCATAGATACCCCAGATCATCAGGAGTTATGTCAAACTCACTGCCTCAGAGCAATAGTTTTTACCTTGTTACCTGGCGAACAGGATCAGGTTATAACTACAAGTGCTGCACAAAGAACCTCCCCCACATTCTCCACATGAGGATGGAGAGGCTGTCTTCAGCCCAGAGCAAAGATAACCCTAGATACCTTGATAGCCTACGCAAATAGCAGCAAAGGTGAAAGAGACACTGTGAAACACCAAGGTCAACTTGGGGCACAACAACACATGTATATATAGATATATGGAGAGATATATATCTCCAGAAAACTCGCTTGGAAAGCTATTGCAAAGGTACATGTCTGTCATCACAGCTTAGGTCATCTTTCATATAGTTACAGAAATATGCAATAGAATATCTATTTCAAAGAAAAGCCCCCCTCCTTTTTTTCCCTATTAGAACCGGTTAACTGCTATTAGGACTGGTTTAATACATTTATACTAATTTCATCTCACTCTCCCTTTAGTGTCTGATGGCATCATATTCACAAGGCAGCTAGTTTATGGCTCAGAATCTTACGTGTGTTTAGTGCTTCACAGTTTACACATAAGAGGTGCACACCCACCCTAAAGAAGCGTACTGATCACTCACTGCGGCTTTTATGGTTGAAAGCGCTGAGGCTACCAAGGGATTAAGTGACTGCTTAGAATAAAGCAAAGAATGCCTCCCTGTGAATTCTAGTAATGCATGATTGCTTTTGTTTCAAATCAGGAAAAATGCAGTTAAGAGTTTCTGCTGTGTATACACTACCAAATGTAAAATAGATAGCTAGTGGGAAGCAGCCGCATAGCACAGGGAGATCAGCTCAGTGCTTTGTGACCACCTAGAGGGGTGGGATAGGGAGGGTGGGAGGGAGACACAAGAGGGAGGGGATATGGGGATATATGTATATGTATAGCTGATTCACTTTGTTATACAGCAGAAACTGACACACCATTGTAAAGCAATTATACTCTAATAAATGTGTTTAAAAAAAAAAAGACTTTCTGCTGTGATTCCAACCCCAGAAAAGTCCAGAAAGAGCTGCTGAGACCACTTAAGGTGGAATCTGCCCTGGGCTGCCCTAAGATTCCTTTCAGAAGCTGGAACCTAGGGGTGGAGGCAGGGGAGGAGGCTACAGCCTGAACCCTTTTCTGAGAAGGCCATTCTTAAGGATCTTTGGGAACATTTGGGTGCTAAGTGGTTCCAGGATCTTCCAATGAAAACGGAGTAAGAACAGGTAGGTAGAGGTAGTACCTTGAGGCATTTACTTCTTCAGAAAATCTTTCATGGAATTATTTAAATTAGCTATTCTTGCATAAAGCAAGGAGACACCAGTTTTGGAATCCTCAGCCCTTACATTAATGTCTATCTTTCCCCACCTAATAGAGTTTATGGAACATTTTTAATGTCCACAGGATCTATTAGGTTTGAGCCATTGCTCATATTTTTTTTGTTTTTGACCTTCAAAAAGGCACTTTTGGATAATTCAGCCCAATATAAAACATCTCCAATGAGCAAAAGGAAAGCTAAAGAACAAGACTGAAAGCAGACTTTGTGGGTTACAAATAGTAAGGGTTTGTGCCCTTGTTTTAGAAACACCCGATTAGAGGAGAAATTGGCAGACCTGGGAAGAGCCATTAAGAGACAAGCAAGTCAGGTGCTGAGAGGAGGAGAGGTGGATACATAAAGGAGCAAGCTCTGGCTGGCCAGGCAGGAAGGAGACCTTGTGCATTTAACTGGCTTTGAGTCCTTAACTGGAGTCCTCAAGTTAAGAACCATACAGCTCATGGTTCTTTATTGGACCATGCCTCTGCCTTAATTTAGGGTCTGATTTTATTCAGTTTTATATGTTTCTCTTTCATACATTTTAGTCTTATTTCCCCATTAAGATTATTGGCTCCTGAGAGCAAATCCCTGCACCATTTATTTCAGCCTCTCAGAGCAGGGCAAGACAGGCATTGAGTCAGCGCTCAGTAAGTATCTATTAAATAGACTGGAAACTGATCGTGAGGCTCTGTTTTAAGTGAACGCAACAGGAAATGTAAATTCCAGGGGAACCAATAATAATAACATCCATCTTTAGGCAGTAGCTCCTAGGTGCTCTATTCTATGTTACATATTTAATACGTACATTAGCTCTACATCTAACAACAACTTTACAAAGGGTATTATTATTTTTAACTTCATTTTACAGCTGAGGATACGAAGAGATTTCAGACAGGTTAAGTGCCTTATCTAAGGCTACTATAGTTAGTACCTGAACTTCAAGCCCAACTGTGCTGACCCCAAATCCTACACTATTTCCACTGGTTTTCTGCATTGTGCCATGCCTGCCGCCCTTTTATAATAATAGCAATAATAGCTAAGGCTTATATAGAGCTATACTGTGTGCCAGCCACTATTCTAGGGTGCCTTAATTCATTCAATCCTTACAACAAGCCTAGGAGGTGAGTTCTATTATTATCCATTTACAGAATATAGAAATTGTTTTATCCTGGACTTCTAAGTTAGGGCCAAAAGAAGACTCTGTAGAACAATTAAAGAGCACTGCTCTGAGTCTTTCTATGTAGAGGAAGAAACCCTATAATCCACATAGTGTCTCACCTGTACCCAGCCCCTAGAGAGCCCGGAAGGGAGCCAGGGAGAGGAGAAGGAAGATGGAGCTGGGACAAGAGCTCTCTGCCTGCCTCTCGGTAATCCTATAGGGGAGGCTTTAGGTTGGAAACACAGGGGAAGTGAACAGAGAGCAGACTTTGCGGTCATCAGGGTTCCCTGGCAGTTTTCCCCTGCAGCACCCGACGCTTCACTAATTTGTCCGTGAGAAGACCTTCTATCAGCCAAGTCACAACACTGTGAGTAAGGACAGTAAAGATTAACAATATTTTCTTGTTCTTAGGCTCATTCGAAAGTTTGGCATAACTACAATAGAAATTTCCGCCCACATCAGAAGGGTCGGTTATCAATCACGTTGGGATCCCATTGGATTGAACCAAACAGATCAGAAAACACAATGGATATACTCAAGTGCCAACAATCCGTGGTTTCTGTGCTCGGCTGGTTTGCCAACCCTATCCACGGGGATGGTAACTATCCAGAGGTGATGAAAAAGAAGTTGTTCTCCATTCTACCCCTTTTCTCTGAAGCGGAGAAGAATGAGGTGAGGGGCACAGCTGACTTCTTTGCCTTTTCCTTTGGACCCAACAATTTCAAGCCCTACAACACCATGGCTAAAATGGGACAAAATGTGTCCCTCAATTTAAGAGACGTGCTGAACTGGATTAAACTGGAATATGGCAATCCCCAAATCCTGATCACTGAGAATGGCTGGTTCACAGACAGTCATGTGAAAACAGAGGATACCACAGCCATCTACATGATGAAGAACTTCCTCAACCAGGTTCTCCAAGGTTGGTTGCACATTAGCTCAAAACAACTGTCTTGAATACTTATGCTATAGGGTATTTAAAGTCACCTTTGAATATATGATTATTGCTATTATGGTCATTGTTGGACTTCTCTATTTTCCAATGGTGACAGAATTTTTTAACGTTACTCTCGTCCTTTTTTCTTTATAAATGTATTTATTTATTTATTTTTGGCTGTGTTGGGTCTTTGTTGCTGCGTGCAGGCTTTCTCTAGTTGCTGCGAGCGGGGGCTACTCCTCGTTGCGGCGCGCGGGCTTCTCATTGCGGTGGCTTCTCTTGTTGCGGAGCATGGGCTCTAGGTGTGCGGACTTCAGTAGTTGTGGCACGGTGGCACGTGGGCTCAGTAGTTGTGGTTCGCGGGCTCTAGAGCGCAGGCTCAGTAGCTGTGGCGCACGGGCTTAGTTGCTCTGTGGCATGTGGGATCCTCCCGGACCAGGGATCAAACCCACGTTCCCTGCATTGGCGGCGTATTCTTAACCACTGCGCCCCCAGAGAAGTCCCACTCTCGTGTCATTTTAAATAAAGGTTTGAAAACAATAATTTTAGACTCTAGATACATCCTTAATTGGCAACAAGATGCTGTTTCATTCCTTTTAAAAGGACATAATGCTAAAGGAGACATGTCAAAAGTTTTCTAACAGTAGTACTTTAGTCTAAGATGCTGAAAGCTTTTTTCGATTGTGCTCCTTTTACTCTACTACATGACTCAATGACGAAAAGTCTGAAGATAAAGAATGAGCCATGAATGGCTAAGCTGAGCAACTTCTATTGTTCTTGGATATTTCTCTAATCCCTGCCCATCCCCTCATTCCTTTTCCTTTACTCAGGTAGTGACATCTGCAGGTGGCTGACTGAAAGAAGAGGACAAGCTTGAATTATGATGTTCTGTCCCCTACAGAGTTGGGCTCCAGTTCTCTCCTATATAAAGGAATTCTCAGTGGATCTCTCTACAACTCTGTGGCTCTCTTTAGAAGTTACAAGCTTGGAGGGAATTCCCTGGAGGTCCAGTGGTTAGGACTCGTGGCTTTCACTGCTGAGGGCCCGGGTTCAATCCCTGGTCAGGGAACTAAGATCCCGAAAGTGGCACAGCATGGCCAAAAGAAAAAAAATGTCACAAGCTTGGAGAAAAATCCCTGGTTCTGCAGAAGAGAGTGTTCAGGGAGGGTCCTCAGGGAGAGCAAGACGTGCTGCCCCAACTTGCAGGAGGAACACATGGAACAGAGCCTTGCCCAGCCACAGGGCACATGCAGCTGGGGGCCTCCAGAGCAGAGAACTCTTGCCCACAGGGCCTGGGCCAAATGCCAAGCACTTTGGCAAAAGTGGTGTCATTCCCCAGGTGTTACTATTCCACCACTCCTCAGGACCCTACGACACCAGAGAGACTAGAACCAGGGCCTGCTGAAACATACTTATTTCATCGGAACCCCGTTTTTTTGGCCGTGCCACGCCGCATACAGGACCCCAATTCCCCGGCCAGGGATGGAACCCACGCCCCCTGCAGTGAAAGCACAGAGTCCCAACCACTGGACCACCAGGGAAGTCCCACATCAGAATCACTTGACATCAATTCCCTTGACATTGACTCCACCTTTTAGGAAAAGAATATCAGTGATAAAACCCCCAAAGTGCAGAAATGAGACATTACCATGAGAAAATGAAAGCTTTTAAGAAAAGAAAAATGGTTCATGATTGATTGGGGTATTTGTTGTTTTTATTGCATATTTCATTTTTATCTAGTTCCTAAAAGTTACTGAATTTAAAGATAGAAAGTTCCTGAGAGATCATTTTTTCCAAACTTCTCTATTTACAAATGAGGAAACAGAGATCAAGAAACTTGCCCAATAGCTCCGTCCCAGGAGCACAGTAGAGCAAGCCCTCTCCCCTCCTGCCCCTCGGCCCAGTCAGTTCTTGTTCTCTTACATCACTGTGCTTCTTTCTCCTCCTTAAATCTACATTCACATATGCTCATTCTCAAAGCTGATATTTCAGTCCCTGAGGACTGTTTCACAGAAGATAGTTTGTCCACAAATGGGAACCAACCCAAGGTTGAAATGAGAAACTCTTGGTCATGAGCAGACATCTACATTGGTCCCAAAGGGTTCTGGAAATTATCATGCCCTCTGACACAGATTTTTTTTTTTAACTATTTCAATTCGGTATTTTACTTTTTTTTTCTTCTTATAAATCCTCAACTGCTATTTATTTATTTATTTATTTATTTATTTTTGGCCGCGTTGGGCCTTCGTTGCTGCGCGCGGGCTTTTTCTAGTTGCTGAGAGCGGGGGCTACTCTTCTTTGTGGTGTACAGGTTTCTCACTGTGGTGGCTTCTCTTGTTGCAGAGCACGGGCTCTAGGCACACGGGCTTCAGCAGTTGTGGCTTGCGGGCTCTAGAGCCCAGGCTCAGTAGTTGTGGTGCACAGGCTTAGTTGCTCCGCAGCATGTGGGATCTTCCCGGACCAGGGATCGAACCCACGTCCCCTGCATTGGCAGGCAGATTCTTAACCACTGCACCACCAGGGAAGTCCTCTGACACAGATTTGCACACTAAGCCTCAGGAATATTTTAAATTTTATCCTTTAACTGTGCCATTCACTTGGGAAGACCACTTTAGATGAAGATAATTGCCCCTTTTCAAATATAAAAATAAATTTTCTATTTGATATATTGGGCCTGCGAATTTAGGAAAAAGGTTGGTTTCACAATATACTGCCCCTGGCATGTCATTAGTGAAGTCGTAAACATGAACCAGAGTGTGTAGTCCTCTGAACATCTCTGCTTTTTTCCTTCTGTGCAGCAATCAAGTTTGATGAAATACGAGTGTTTGGTTACACTGCCTGGTCCCTCCTGGATGGCTTTGAATGGCAGGATGCTTACACCACTCGCCGAGGATTATTTTATGTGGATTTTAATAGTAAACAAAAAGAAAGAAAGCCCAAGTCTTCAGCACGTTACTATAAACAGATCATACAAGAAAATGGTTTCACTTTGAAAGAGTCCACACCAGATATGCAGGGTCAGTTTCCCTGTGATTTCTCCTGGGGCGTCACTGAATCTGTCCTTAAGGTAAGTGGCTACTTACAAATTAACTATAAAGTGGTGCAAATAGTACACAATATTTTCTTTCACTTTACTCAGTGACATCTAGGAGACAGCTGTCAGACAATATCAAATATCACGATCACCTGGAGGTTATGAGGGGAAGTTGGGGAAAGAGGAAGGAAGAGGAAGAGAAGAATTCATGCTTACTGAGAGCTTTTCATACTGCCCTCAAGTTGTATACAGTCTAGAGTGAACTTACAGTCATTTTTGTGAGAAGCATTTGTTAGTAGTGTCAAAATTAAAGGAAAATAATTTTATAGATTTTTTAAAAAATTTTTTGGCTGGGCTGCGCAGTTTGCAGGATTTTAGTCCAGGGACTGAACCCATGCCCTCAGCAGTGAAAGCACGGAGTCCTAACCACTGGAACGCCAGGAATTCCCTAGATTTTTGTTTTGTCAAAAGCAAATTGTTAGTGGCCTTTTATTTAAGTGATTCCTCTTATTTGATAAATTTGGGTTATTTGCCTTATGAAGTCTTTACACCCCAGTGGGGCCTGCTGACTCGTCTCATTCCTCACCTTCTTCAGATGTTTACTCAGATGTCACCTTCTCAATAAGGCTTCCCTCCACTCCAAAAAGCGTAACTCCATCACTATCAGTGCACATTCCCCCTTCCTGCTCTATTTTCCTATATAGCATTCATCACTCTCTAGCATACTATGTACATTACACATTTCCCTTTCTTCTCCAGCTTTACTGAGATACAATTGACATACAATATTGTGTAAATTTGAGGAGTATGATGTGTTGATTTGATACGTTTATATATTACAAAATCGTTACCACTATGGCATTAGCTATCACTTCCATACCATCACATGCAATTCCCATTTCTTTTTTTGTGGTGAGAAAATTTAAGGTCTACTCTCTTAGCAACTTTCAAGTATATAATACAATATTATTAACTATAGTCACCATGCTGTACAGCAGACCCCCAGAACATGTTAATCTTATAACTGGAAGTTTATGCCCTTCAACCGGCATCTCCCCATTTCCCCCACCCCCAGCCCCTGATAACCACTTTACACATTTTTCTTACTGATCACCTGTCTTCCCCTACTAGAATGCAAACTTTCTCTGCAAGAGGGTGGAGAGGTTTGAGGCTTTGCTGCCTGCTGTATGCCTTACTAGAGCAATGTCAGGCACATGGCAGGTGCTCAATGCATAGTGCATGAATAAGGTCAACTTTTAGAGCCAGGTGAGCCCTTCGAAACCTCTCACTCCAAATCCTTCATTTTATAGCTGAGGGAAGTAAGACCCATCAATTAATAATTGAGACCTAAGTGACTTGCCCAAGGTAACACAAATAGTGGCAGAACTGTAGCAGGCAAACTTCAAGCCTCCAGATGCACAATGCTCTTTCCAAAATAATAACTATTTTTTGAAGCTCCTACTATGTACCAAGCAATAAACTGCTGTATGTATGTGCATTCTGTCTACTTTATCTTTTTTTTAAATTTTATTTATTTATTTTTAGCTGTGTTGTGTCTTCGTTGCTGCGTGCAGGCTTTCTCTAGTTGCAGCGAGCGGGAACTACTCTTCATTGTGGTGCGCGGGCTTCTCACTGCGGTGGCTTCTCTTTGTTGCAAAGCACAGGCTCTAGGCGTGCAGGCTCAGTAGTTGTGGCGCAGGGGCTTAGTTGCTCCGCGGCATGTGGGATCTTCCTGGACCAGGGCTCCAACCCATGTCCCCTGCATTGGCAGGCAGATTCTTAACCACTGCACCACCAGGGAAGTCCCTGTCTACTTAATCTTAAAACCCTCATTTTAGGAGACACAGATGTAGAGAACAAACGTATGGACACCAACGGAGGAAAGTGGCACGGGGGTTGGTGGTGATGGGATGAATTGGAAGATTGGGATTGACATGTATACACTAATATGTATAAAATAGATAACTAATAAGAACCTGCTGGATAAAAAATAAATAAAATAAAATTCAAAAAAAAAAAACCAAACCTCATTTTATAGGCAAAGAAACTGAAGTTTAGGGAGGTTACATAACTTGTCTGGGTTACCCAGATTTGTCTGTCTCCTGACCATTATACTATAAGACCCCACAATACCACACTATTACCTGTATTCTAGAAGCATATGGAAAAACAAGATGTGCAAGTGATAGGACCAGACAAAAGGGTCCAAACCATGAGTGGGCAAAGTTATGAATCTCAACCCCTATCGATATTTATTTATTTATTTATTATTATTTTTTTTTTGCGATACGCGGGCCTCTCACTGTTGTGGCCTCTCCCGTTGCGGAGCACAGGCTCTGGACGCGCAGGCTCAGCGGCCATGGCTCACGGGCCCAGCCGCTCCGCGGCATATGGGATCCTCCCGGACCGGGGCACGAACCCGTGTCCCCTGCATCGGCAGGCGGACTCTCAACCACTGCACCACCAGGGAAGCCCCCCTATCGATATTTAAATAAGACTTTAGTAAAGGCTCAGAGGTGATAAAAGGGGGAAAGATATAGAGAGTAATATAAACACAGTGACTCACCTTCAGTTTGTGTCCCCTGGAGAGCCACCTACTTACCCAGTGTCTATCTCCTCCTCCACATGGCACAGGCAGGCCATCTTTTCCATACCACTTCAAGTAGGTTTATATTTTCCAAAATTTCAGACCCAGCAAAGAGAGGCCCCAGGGGAGACAAGAGTTCCAGCCTGTACATGACCCAACCTGTAAGTTCCTGCTTCCTCTGAAGACCCATCTGTTCCCCAGTGTTTGACACTGTGAATGTCTGACCCCTCTGAGGACCCTACTCCTATTACTCAGAGCAAGAGCTGATCACTTGGGTCAGAGGAAAGTAATTCTGTGATAAATCAGGCCTGGGTTTCTTGCTCACACCTGGAGCCCATCAAGGAGTCAGCGTCCCTTGAACTTAAACCAGGAGTGAGGATGAGTGGTTTGCCAAGAAAAATTAGGGTGCGTTTTGAAAACTCAGCCAGATGATGTATGAATAGATGATGGGTAGGCAAAAGAGTAGATGTTCTCTATAGGAAGACTAATAAAGTGAAAGAAACATGTTAAAAATATTGCTGTGCCTACCCACACACATCTTATTTTCCTCCAACCTTTTTTCCTTCAATATTCTTCTCCAACATTTTGTTTTGAAAAATTTCAAACTAGTACAATAAACACCCATATTCCCTTCATCAAGATTGGCTGATTGTTAACATGTTGCCATGTTTGGTTTATCTCTAGCTCTTTTAGAACCATTAAAAAGTTGCAGACATCAGAGGGAAGAGATATGGGAACATATGTATATGTATAACTGATTCACTTTGTTGTAAAGGAGAAACTAACACACTATTGTAAAACAGTTATACTCCAATAAAGATGTTAAAAAAAAATTTAGGAAAAAAAAAAGTTGCAGACATCATTATACTTTACCCCAAAATATTTCAGCATGTGTCTTCTAAGAACAGTGACATTCTCCTATCTCATACTATTATCATACTCAGGAAATTTAATATTTATTCAATATCATCCAACATACAATCCATATTTCAAATTTTCCTAAATGTCCTTTATAGATTAAAAAAAATCCTTTTTTTTAAATCATGAACAAGTACCACATATTTGTTGTTGTGTATCTTTAGCCTTTTAATTCAGAGCAATCCCCCTAATCTCCTGGTATTGACATTTTTGAAGAGTTCAGGCCAGATGCTTGTAGAGTGTTTCATGGATTTCTCTGTTTCTTTATTAGATCAGTTAACCATTTCTGGAAATAATACTACATAGATGATGTTGTGTATTTCCCATACATCAAATTAGGAGGCACATAAAATCAGTTTGTTTCATTACTGAAGACATTAGTTGAAGTAATAGTCACCAGATTTCTTGGTTAAGGTGGCATTTGCCAGATCTCTTAACTGAAAAGTACCTTTTCCATTTGTAGTTAAGAATTAATCTGATGGTGATACTTTGAGACTGTATAAATATCCTGTTCCCCAACATTTAACCAATGGTCTTAACATTGATACAATAACCTTGCCTGAATTAATGATTACTTTGTAGATTGCAAAATGGTGAATTTCTAATTAGATTATTCCTTCTATATTTATTAGGTGAATTATTTTAAATTCAATGTGTTATAATTCATTGTTGTCATTGTTTCATTGGGCCTTTTGATACTCAAATTTTCTCAAATTTGGCCAATGGGACTCTTTCAAGCTGCTCCTATGTGTTTTTGACATTTCCTTTTCAGGTTTTAAGCACTTCTTTATTTTTCTGGCACAAAATGTACCAGCATCACTTCATTCTTTTCCTGCCCCAAACCTGGAAAAAGCCAATACTCCAAAAACCTCAGGATCCTTTCAGTGGAAAATAGAACTTTAGAACCAAGCTCTGGGAGCCAGGGTTGAGATCAGGATGCAATACTTTAACTATATCTATTGGCAGATTAATCACACACTGGCTAAGACTAATGCTTTCTGGAGATTTTTTAAAGTGAGACAGATTTGGGGAATTCCCTGGCAGTCCAGTGGTTAGGAGTCGGTGCTTTCACTGCCGTGGCCCGGTTCAATCCCACGTCAGGGAACTAAGATCCTGCAAACCGCGCCTCGGCCAAAAAAAAAAAGAAAAAGTAAGAGATTTTTCATTTGATCTTGCCTTACCTTATGGCAAGATTTCCCTTTGTAAATACCCTTTCAATATCATGATGCTCTGAGATTTCAAAACACTGAAACTGACCATCTAGGCTAGGAGGGTTTTACTCAAATAATTATATACAGATTTACCTTAATGCTCACATGATCAATGTTCTCTCAGTTTAATGTTCTAGATAACTGGCTGGCAGATGGCAAGTGGGAATGATATGATTTTGTAATTAGACTATGAAAGATGTCACATGAGAAAACAATTAGAGGGAAAATATTTACCAAAGGTTAATTACCCATTTATTCCAGGTGTATTTAAATTCAGTCATGGGAAGAAAAAGCACTTTAAAACAAGTTCAGAACTTTTACTTTTTTTAAATTAAGCTTGAATTTGGATATGTTTTTCTTAAGCCCTTTTCTGTTTTAATTTAGACTCAAGGGCCTAGCAATTATTGCAAGGAAAACTAAACCCAAGTTATAAGTACCTTATGTTTGTAGAGTGCTTTAGAGTTGACAGAGCAGTTGCCCAGATCACAGACTTCTCACAGCACACCTGTGAGGTGCGTGAGATTGCTCTGTCACTATACAGAGTTGCCAAGCCTTGAGTTTTAAAGGGACAGAATTAGAACAGGAATCCAGGGCTCTCTCCCTAGTGGAGGGGTAGTGAATGGGACACCATCAGATCCAAAAGTCAACTTGGGAGTTTCTGACGGTTATTTTAGGGTCTTCTCTTTTCATAGTTCAAGTACCTTATGTAAGGAGGGTGTTGAGTATTCTCCCATTAGATGAATAAATGCTTTGTTCTCACAGGCACATGGGTGGGGGAGAAACAGAATGATGCACATGTGATATCACTTGGACTTTTCAAATAAGGTGCGTTAGAGAGATGCCTTCAGCAAATGCAAGGGGTCATTCCCCACCCTGTCCCACTGTCCTCTTTTAGGAACCGTGGCTGGGGTCAACCAGCCCCCTCTAGCCCCAAGTGCCTATCTCAGTGAAATCCTCGACAACTGGAATGTTAGCTTTGCCTTCAATTTATGGCAGGGTTTGGAAAGTCCATCTTTTGTGACTCCTTTTAACTGAGAGGACTAAGCCAATTTCCTGATGCATTTGAACAGAATCATATGAGAGACCCCCACTACATTACTGGGTTTTTAGGACCGACGAACTGGAAAACAAGCTTCTCAGTGTCTTCTTTTTTTAAAATAATTAATTAATTAATTAATTTTGGCTGTGTTGGGTCTTTGTTGCTGCACACGGGCTTTCTCTAGTTGTGGCGAGCGGGGTCTACTCTTCGTTTCGGTGCACGGGATTCTCATTGCGGTGGCTTCTCTTATTGCAGAGCACGGGCTCTAGGTGAGCAGGCTCAGTAGTTGTGGCACACGGGCTCTAGAGCGCAGGCTCAGTAGTTGTGGCGCACGGGCTAAGTTGCTTCACGGCATGTGGGATCTTCCCAGACCAGGGCTCAAACCCATGACCCCTGCCTTGGCAGGCAGATTCTTAACCTCTGTGCCACCAGCAAAGTCCATTCTCAGTGTTTTCTGAAAGACAACTTGTTTTCCAAGCCAAGCCCTGGGTGTAGTTCCTTCTCTACATTTTCTGGTCTCCCCAGTAAATTTCAAGGGCTGAGAGGGAGGATAACCCATCAGGCCTTTTTTCTGACATCGCCAGAATAGCAGGAAGACATATGTTGTTATGAAGGACATGTGCATCATTTATTTTCTCTATTGTCAGTGAGAGGCAAAATAAGATCAGGCTCTTCTTCTCGGAGGATGTATACCGAGTCTGTCTGCCAGGGTGTGCTTTACCTGAATGTGCTTGTTTTTCACAGCCAGAGTCAGTGGCTTCCTCCCCACAGTTCAGCGATCCTCACCTGTATGTGTGGAATGTGACGGGCAACAGACTGTTGCATCGAGTGGAAGGAGTGAGGCTGAAAACACGCCCAGCTCAATGCACGGATTTTGTCAGTGTCAAAAGACAGCTTGAGATGTTGGCAAGAATGAAAGTCACCCACTACAGGTTTGCTCTGGACTGGCCCTCAATCCTTCCCACTGGCAACCTGTCCACGGTTAACCGACAGGCTCTGAGGTACTACAGGTGTGTGGTCAGTGAGGGACTGAAGCTCAACATCTCCTCAATGGTCACGTTGTACTATCCAACCCACGCCCACTTAGGCCTCCCCGCGCCTCTGCTGCACAGCGGAGGGTGGCTGAACCGGTCAACGACCAAGGCCTTCCAGGACTATGCCAACCTGTGCTTCCAGGAGCTGGGGGACCTCGTGAAGCTCTGGATCACCATCAACGAGCCTAACCGGCTGAGTGACATCTACGACCGCTCTAGTAACGACACCTACTGGGCAGCCCACCACCTGATGATCGCCCACGCCCTGGCCTGGCACCTCTACGACCAGCAGTACAGGCCTGCGCAGCGCGGGGTTGTGTCGCTGTCTCTGCACTCGGACTGGGCCGAACCCGCCAATCCCT
Organism: Physeter macrocephalus; assembly: GCF_002837175.3. Taxonomy (NCBI): domain Eukaryota; kingdom Metazoa; phylum Chordata; class Mammalia; order Artiodactyla; family Physeteridae; genus Physeter; species Physeter macrocephalus. The sequence continues at coordinate 79,609,301 of NC_041220.1, read as the reverse complement.
ATGCGGACTCGCACTGGAAGGCGGCCGAGCGCTTCCTCCAGTTCGAAATCGCCTGGTTCGCAGAACCCCTCTTCAAGACCGGGGACTACCCGTTGGCCATGAGGGAGTACATCACCTCCAAGAATAGGCAAGGGCTCACGCGCTCCGCACTGCCTCAGTTCACCGAGGAGGAAAGGAGGCTGGTCAAGGGCACTGCAGACTTCTATGCCCTGAACCACTTCACCACCAGGTTCGTGATGCACGAGCGGCAGAACGGCAGCAACTACGACGCGGACAGGGACATCCGGTTTCTGCACGACATCACCTGCCTGAGCTCCCCCACCCGCCTGGCCGTGATACCCTGGGGAGAGCGCAAGGTGCTGAAGTGGATCCGGGGGAACTATGGAGACGTGGATGTTTACATCACGGCCAGTGGCATCGACGACCAGTCTCTGGAAAATGATGAACTCCGAAAATACTACTTAGAGAAATACATTCAGGAGGCTTTGAAAGGTGAGGTTTGGGGGCTATTTCAGATACAGTGAAGTATGACATTCCCAGATAATATGAACCGAAGAATGAGGGGAACAGGCTCATTAATGACAGTGTCAGCTCATTATGGGAAATTTGGCAAGTATAGAAAAATATTTTTAAAAACCTGAAATCTTACACCCCCGAAAAAAGTGCCTAGACTCGTGCTGACTAGATATCATTAATACAATTGAGCTCATACTATAATATAGTCTTGTAGCCAACTTTTTTCTTAATATCACATTATAAATGTGTTCTATGTCATTAAAAGTTCCTTGTTAACATTATTTTAATGGTTGCTTAATATCTCATTATAGGGACATATCTCAATGTACTTAGCCACCCATCTAATGTGAGCAAAAATAAAGACTACTGTCCTTTATGGAGCCGATATTTTTCTGGAATAAGAGTCAACAAACAAGATATAGCATGTCAGGGGTGAAAAGGTCTGTGGAGAAAAAACAGCAGAGAAGAGGGTGCCTCAGGGTGGGAGACAGGAGAGTGGTTACAATTCTAAATAGAGTGGCTAGGGAACCTCAAAGATCCTCAAAGAGAAGTGAGGCAGCAAACCGATAGTTACTTAAAGAAGTGTTCCAGGTAAGAGAAGAGCAAATGCAAAAGCCCTGATGTTGGAGCATGCCTGGCCTATTTGAGGATCAGGAAAGAGGTCAGGATAGTTAGAAAAGAATAAGCAAGGGGGAAAGTAATTGAAGATGAGGTCAAGGAGGTAAGGGAAGAGGCAAATCAGGTAGGGCTTAGTAGGCCATTGTAAGAACTGTGGCTCTTTGAGCGAAATAGGAAGATTCTAGGAGATTTTAAACATAAGGGTGACATGCTCCAACTCACACTTTAAAAGAATTACTCTGGTTACTCTTTGTGAATACACTGTAAAGCAGCAAGAATTGAAACAGGGAGAATTGCACTGGTCTGGGTATGGATAACAGTGGATTGGATCAGGCTATTAAGAGGGGAAATGGTGAGAAGTGGCCAGGTTCTGGATGTATTTTGAAGGTAGTCAAACAGGATTGGATGTGGGTATGAGAGAAGAAAGATGATTCCAACATTTTGGCTTGAGTAACTAAAAGGATGAGTGGCCATTTATCAGGTTGGGGAACAGGTTTTTGGAGATGAGCTGTTTGTTGTGCACAGGTTAAGTTTGAGATGTCTCTTAGACATCCAATTAGAGATGTCAAGTAGGCTAACAGATATGAACCTCAGGTTCAGAGGAGAGGTCTGGGGCTGAGACAAATTTGGGAATCGAGCAAATGGATGTATTTAAAACAATAAAGCTGAAGGAGATCACTAAGAAAGCCAGCATAGATAAGAGGGCGGAGCCCTGAGAAACCAGTAAAAAAAAAAAAAAAAAAACTGAACAGGAGCCAATGCTGTAAAAGATAACTAAAGGAGGAAGTGCAATCAAGGGAGGTTGTTGTTTTTGCTTATTAAGATACCAAAGTTATAGCATATATATATGGAAGTGATCCAGTAGTGAGGGAAAATACATGAGAAAAGAGAAAGAACAATGGAGCGATGTCCTTGAGTAGACAAGAGAGAATAAACTTAGTGAATGTATAAGTGGAGGTCAGCTTCCTCCAGGAGCATGAATAGGTCATCCACAGTAACAGGCGAGAGAGCAGAATACCAGTGCAGATGCCAGTAGGTGGGTAGATGTGATTATAGGAGACTGGAGTTCTCCTCTGAGAGCTTTAGTTCAGCGGAAGTAGGGAGGAAGGTCATCACTTCAAAGCAAGGATGAGAGAGTAGGGTCTATCAGTTTGAGGACAGAAAGGTGTGAAAAAGTTGAGGGGGCTTCCCTGGTGATGCAGTGGTTAAGAATCCGCCTGCCAATGCAGGAGACGGGCACAAGCCCTGGTCCGGGAAGACCCCACATGCCGCGGACCAACTAAGCCCGTGTGCCACAACTACTGCGCCTGTGCTCTAGAGCCCGTGAGCCACAACTACTGAAGCCTGCGTGCCTAGAGCTTGTGCTCAAGAGAAGCCACTGCAATGAGCACAGGCACCGCAACGAAGATAGCCCCCACTCACCACAACTAGAGAAAGCCCACGCACAGCAAAGAAGACCCAACACAGCCAAAAATAAAAATAAATAAATAAATTTATTTTAAAAAAAAAGTTGAGGGGAACTAGAGTGAGTGGCTGGGGAAACCAATTGTAGTTACTGGGCAGCACAAAGGGCACATCTGAGATTTAAAATCAGGCCAAATAGGCAAGATTTTTCTGCTTTTGACACTAGGAACAAAAGTGACAGTAAGTCCTTTGAGCTTCATGGCTCCAATTCTTAAATCTGCTTTTCCTCCAGGTGTTTTTGTATTATTTTGGATCAAAGTTTTACATCAAATTTCTTTTTAAAGTTACAGCATTACACATATTTTCATCTTCTTAAGATCAATCATAAAAGAATGTCAAAAAAACCTTTAATGAAAATCACATTTTATGGGCACGAGTTTGATTGTTTCAATGAAAACTAAATTCTTATTCAAAGATATTTTATAGTCCACTTGTGATTAATAATGTTCATTTCTGATATTTTTCAGCATACGTAATTGATAAAATCAAAATCAAAGGCTATTATGTATTCAAACTGACTGAAGAAAAATCTAGACCCAGATTTGGATTCTTCACATCTGATTTCAAAGCTAAATCCTCAATCCAGTTTTACAACGAACTGATGAGCAACAATGGCTTCCTTTCTGAGAACAGTAGTCCTAGATGCAGTCAGACTGAAAAAAACACAGAGTGTATTGTCTGCTTACTTCTTGTGCAGAAGAAACCGCTGATATTCTTTGGATGTTGTTTCTTCTCCACCCTGGTTCTACTTTTATCAATTACCATTTTTCATAAGAGAAAGAGAAGAAAATTTTGGAAAGCAAAGAACTTACAACACATAACATTAAAGAAAGGCCATGAGAGTTCTTAGCTAAGCTGATCCTACAGTATTTCTGTCTGCATGATGGAAAAGTTTTTAAAATTCACTCCAGTTCCATATACTGGTAACTTACAGAAAATACACCTATATTTTAGAAAAACGACAGTTTTGAGATATTAGTGATAGCCAAGGTAATGACAATAGATGTCTCCGTTGTGTGGTTCAAATTTTCCCATATGTGTTAACATCAGTGAATTCAGTTCTTGGATCTAAGGTAAAAGCTTCTCTAGACGGTAAGGTATGATTATCTGATACTTTGTTTCATGGAGTTTGATGAGCTGTATCCTATCATTATTCTAGATTTTTCCTACGAATACCAATAGCTACTTATGATAAAAGAAACTGTTTTGAAAAAAGTGCAACTTTGTTAAGACTCCATAGCAGAGATTTAACACGGGATAGTCAGTGATAAATTCTGTCACTTCTAACAAGGTGCTTTCCCCTTTGGTCAGGGTGTTTCTCAAATGGAAAGAAAAAATAGGGTAAGTAGTGCTTGTCTATAGCTAGTTACAGTATAGACTGTAGCACATCAATCCCTTAGTTTTTCTCAATAAAAATTAAAATTATTAAGCACTCACAAAACATCTAATTTTGTGAGGTCTTTTCCCACATGATTTTTTAAAAATAACATTTAATTTCCAAAACTCATCTCATGTTAAAGATCAGATGACTAAGATTAAAGAGAGCTAGACCCAACTGCCTGTGATGACAGGGAAGTCACTCGACCTCACCGTACACGTACAGCAACTTCTTTAGACAAGTTGACCTTATTCCTCACTTGAATTTTCTGAGGTGACAAGATGTAGCACACTTAGGAAAATTAAAACATTCTAAAAAGACGAAAAGTTTTTAATTATCAAGTTACCAAAGGACCATTTATCCCATAAGACTTGCTCTCTCCCCTGAAGTGCTTCACTGTTCTGACACATGCACACAGAGATCTCTCAAGGTGTAGACTGCAGCCATACCTGGACCTCTCAACTGTGTCTCTCTGGACACAATTCAGAACGTTGGTGGTCTGCATGAGTTGAAACTATTCTTACATTGCAACTTTTGAAACTAGGATTAAGTAAATTCTTAAACCTGAATTTGCAGTTTGACTTTCTTGAACTCTATGCTTAATATTCATTCACTGTATTCTCAATGTTGGAAGAAAACCTGAATCTAAACCCATTTATACACATTCTTTCTTTAGGTGAGTCAGTATTTAAATAACTAACCATTGTCTACTCTCCTGGAATTTTGACTTTAAGAGTCAAAGGAGGGACCTCCCTGGTGGTGCAGGGGTGAAGAATCCACCTGCCAATGCAGGGGACACAGGCTCAAGCCCTGGTCCGGGAAGATCCCACATGCTGCAGAGCAACTAAGCCCGTATGCCACAACTACTGACCCTGCCTTCTAAAGCCCGCACGCCTAGAGCCCGTGTTCTGCAACAAGAGAAGCCACTGCAATAAGCCCGAGCACCACAACGAAGAGTAGCCCCCACTCACCGCAACTAGACAAAGCCCGCGCGCAACTAAGACCCAACGCAGCCAAAGAATTAATTTTTAAAAAATGAGCAAACACTCATTAAAAAAAAAAGACCAAGGGCTTCCCTGGTGGCGCAGTGGTTGAGAGCCCGCCTGCCGATACAGGGGATACGGGTTCGTGCCCCGGTCCGGGAAGATCCCACATGCCGCGGAGCGGCTGGGCCCGTGAGCCATGGCCGCTGAGCCTGCGCGTCCGGAGCCTGTGCTCCGCAACAGGAGAGGCCACAACAGTGAGAGGCCCACGTACTGCAAAAAAAAAAAAAAAAAAGACCAAAATAAGTAAATATAAATAAATAAAAAAGTCAAAGGAAAGCTCTTATTTCCTACATAACTGAGATACTAATTGATAATAGAATTAATTTTCAAAGATACAGATAACACAACTGGTCAATTCAAACAAATGCAAGTGATGAGACATCAATTTGCTATCTGGCTGGCCAAATTCAAATAGTAAAATTTGGCAGATGTGTTCTTCTATTCTCCTTGTTCCAACTGCACCCCTCCTTCAAACTTAGATTTTAGGTTATGCTTTCCAAGGAAATTTTTGTATTTTTTTTTTTGAGAACCACTTAGTTATTGGGCTTGAGGCTATACACAATTACAATAACTAGTCAATTATTTTAATTTTACGGATTATCAGTTGAGCAACTCATCAACTCTTTAACCTCTAATGTCCAAGGTTTTGAAAAGAAATGCATATTCAGTCACAGGAATAACAAAGCTTTAGAATTAAGATTTTGCTTTTATGGTCTCTACTTTTTTGACTAAAGTATCTTGTATTCATTGTTTGTTAACTCCACTAAACAGCATTATTTAATGTCTTTAAATTTAGTGCTTAAGACTTATGACCCCTTTTTAAAATTTGTTGCCTTGCCATAAATTCTTGCAAATAGTAAAGTCCCTAACCCAATGCTTACCTTCTTCCCTTTTTTTTGCCACTTGGGAACTACTTTTTTTCTTTTTAAACTTATTTTTTGGCCACACCATATGGGAATCTTAGTTCCCCAACCAGGGATCGAACCCACAGCCCCCTGAAGTAGAAGTGCAGTCTTAGCCACTGGTTTAAGCCATCATCGTAGGAGAGTCCCTAGGTAAACATTTAAATCTGGCTCATGATCAATTATATTTACTATTCAGGTTTTTCTTACTCATTTTAAAATCATAAAGTGCCAATTAGGAACTGTTGATAGCTTTTGACAAGATCTTTAAATTCAAGCTTTTCTGAGACTTGGAAGAAAATCATCCTAAAATGTAGCTTGTGTTACTTTGTATATTGTTACATTACTGTTGTATTCAATGTAACAAACTGTTCACTAAGTCTGATATATATGGAAATATCACAACTATGGTGTTTAAAGAGCCTCTGGAAAATGAGGTCAGTACATTGTGACTAGGTGTTTAATTCTCGAGGTAATTTATTCCAAATAAACCGGTTTATGCTGATTATTTATATTCAACTAACAATCTGGTCAGTTTTAAGAACTGTGGAACGTGAACGGGTTTGGTGTTGTAACCGGGTTCTGCCCCAACACTGCCTCCCCCATCCTCCCAAACTGTGTGCCAACTGGGTAACTTACTCCTGAGTATGTTTTCTGATTATACAACGTGGACTCCTACACCTCAAAATTGAAAAAACACACACGTGCTTACCCATAGTAAACAGAGAAAACGTGGACGTCTTCCCTGGGGAGAACTAGACTTTCATTTACCACATCCAAGTTACTGAGTGGAAATAACTCCTTAGCTACAACCAGACTGCAATAGTTATGCTGTGAAGGTCTCACACCACCCACTTCACTCTTGGAGAGCATCACACTTACTCCCACAGCTGCTACTACCGCCTATATGCTGACACTCTTCAACAGTTACACCTCTCTATCCCTCTGCAATATTGCCACTTGGAAATTACTTCCTCAGCCCTCAAATTCTGTCAACACCTTCCAAAACATCTTTCTAGTCCCATTACTATTACTGATTCTGCATAACTTGAATCTCCCTGGCAATCTGGGAACCATTCACTCAGCAAACAGCTAAATGCCAGACATTTTTCCAGGTTCTTTACTTGGAATATCCCAGTGTAGAAAAGACCACATCCTCATGAAGGTCAGACTCTAGCAGGAAAAAGAAATACAATCAATACACAACAAAGTAAACTATTAATATTACATTATAAATACCATGGACAAAAACAAGTGAAGCAGGGTAAGGGTATGCTAGGATGGGCATGAGGAAAGAGCCCAATTAATAGGATGGTCAACGTAGGCGTCACTGAAAACACTGGACTATAGACTTGAAGATAACCTGTCACTCCAAAGGGAAAGACAACTTGAAGGCTTTTAGGCAGTGGTATTGAGCAGGAAGGTCAACTCAGTCAGTGTAGTCAGAAAGGTTACGAGGGAGTTTGAAAAATGCATTCTGGCTACTGCTGAGAACACATGGGAGAGGGAGGAGCAAGAGTGGATCAGTTTAAAGGGTTTTGGCTTCATCTTCTAATTGTGAAAAATTTCAAAACTTTATGCAAATAGGAATAGTATAATGAATCCCCATCATTCAGCTTCAACAAATATCAAAGTATTGAAACCCTAGACCTAGAACCCCATCCAATGCCTACCCCAAACCTCATCTAAAATATTTCAGGGGCTTCCCTGGTGGCACAGTGGTTGAGAGTCCGCCTGCCGATGCAGGGGACATGGGCTCGTGCCCCGGTCCACGAAGATCCCACATGCTGCAGAGCAGCTGGGCCCGTGAGCCATGGCTGCTGAGCCTGCGCGTCCGGAGCCTGTACTCTGCAACGGGAGAGGCCACAACAGTGAGAGGCCCGCGTACCGCAAAAAAAAAAAAAATTAAATAAATAAAATAAAATATTTCAAAGCAAAACTTGCATTTACAATTTCACCCATTTCTTACTTAACCATTGTTATCAAACCAAAGATTATTAACTCAATATAAAAATTTCATTTATCTAAATGAAAATCTTTTAAGATCCTTATGTTCCAAATGGGTTTTATTTTTTCTTGCTTAGTCCCTGAACATACCTTACTTTGAAGGCACAGCCCACAGATTTTCCTAACAGACTAGACACACAGGATGTTAGAGAAATCAAACATGAATGTTAAGTTTTGCCTGAGAAATCATAAAGTTGGAGTTTCTATCAAGGAAGAGATTTAGAGGCAATCCTATTGAGTTAAGATAGTCTAGTATGGTAGTGTATCTAAAGCATGACACATGGAATGAAGAGACTATGGAAGGGTTATAAGTTTTTTTTAGGTATCAAGGACTAGGACATAGGAGTAAATGGCTGAAATTACGCTAAAACAGAGAACCTTGGGCCACCGCAACCATGTTTATCATAATATAAATTAACTCCATCTTCTAATTCTTACTAAGACTGTATCACTTCTCAGCTGCTTTTTCACACAAAGTTACTGTGACTCAGGCACTTACCCTCACAAATATTCAAATTCGTGCCTCTGCGAAATTACACATACCTTCAGGACATCTCCCAAAGTTCTTCATCCAATAATGAACAACCACAGTGTCGCCTGTCACTGGTACCCATATTCCTCTTGCCTGAAATCCTCTTGCTATTCCTTCAAACCACTTCTCCCATTAAGTCTTACTAAAATAACCCCTCCTATTCCTTCTGTTATTGTTCTTAGCACACTAGAATTTACTTAGCTGCTTACTGGCCAAATAGTTGGAAAGGATAATCAATTTAAGAAAAAGTCCCAAGTCAAAAGAGCTTTTATTCGTTTTTAAAATATCACATATGAGCTTGGCCTCTTGCGGTTTCTGTAACTGGATCACTGTAAAAAGAAATGAAAATGTCAGTAAATCTCCATCAATATCCTTGCCCAGAAAAGTTCTACTCTGAATCATCTAAAACATACTTTAAGATTATGACTTACTGGTTCATAGTAAAAATGTGTCAATTCTATCTCTTATTCTGCCAAATTTACTGTGTTCCAGAATGCAGCTCTCCATTTTCTACCTTTGCTACACCTCCAGTTTAAGTCTCTTAATCAATTAAGACCCCCAACTAAAACAGTTAATAAAATTTATATGGACATTACAAGAACCTACCTCAGATCTTATTCATCAGCCTGAACTGTTCCTTTTTCAGAAACATAGATACCATCCAAAAATTTTCTGATATCCTTGTTTTTAACTGTTGTGGCTTGCTGAATCAAAGCAGCTGTAAGAGCGAAAAAGATAAGGCAATTATTTAACCAGCCAAACCCATCATAAGCAAGTATTTTATTACATGCTATATATATACTTAAAACCTAAATATCTTTGGGATAGTTTATTAGAGTCCCACAATTTAAAAAAACTCACCAATCTTTTTGTCTATCTCATTGTTCTGCTTTCTCTCTCCTTCCCCCAAATTTTTTTATTTAGTTACTTATGTTTGATTGCTATATTAGAGGTATAACAAATTAAACTTGAGTCCTTTTGTCCCTATTAATATCCAATGTACTTAAGAGTCTTTTCTTTTGTGCCTTCACATGTCTAATTGTTTTTCTGTACACAGAGTTCCTAGGTCTGTTTTTAATTGACTGACCAGTGTCTTTACAAACTCCCCATGGAACATTGTAAGTAAAATAAATGGATGAAAAAAAAGAAAAAAGCCCACTAAAAGAACATATACCATGTATTCAACTACAAGATTTAGGTAAGATTTTATGGGCGTAATCAGGCACAGTAAACATACAAACCTGAATTTGACACAAGTTCAATGTCATTTCCTTCAAGAATCAACTCATCTTTCTGGGCTTGAGATACTGAACAAGCAACACCTAAAAAGGTAAGAGAGCATGTGCATAGTGTCAACATAAGATCTGTAGCGTATTTAAAATATTTAAATTAAGTAGCAATTTATTCCATTTAAAATTCCACACACCAAAAGAAATTGTTTTGTAACAGAATCTGTATTATCTGGGCCAATCTTGTATTCCTGCTTGAATGAATCTGTCCCAGACTGATTACAGACTATGATTCAATTAAGGAGTATGAGAAAAAGGTATTCAGCTAGTAGGATTTAGCTGTACAAAGATCTGTATCCAGTCTTACTTCTCCTGTATATTTGGTATCCCTCAAAGCTCATTTTTCACCTAAGGGTTCTCATTAAGTATTGCTGACCATAGCAACTATCATGCAATATTTTTGTAGAGCCATTAATTGGTACAATACCTTCTTCCTCCCCCTCCAATTCAACAGAATCAAAAAGCATCGAGAGCACTAAGTTTTAAAACTTTCCAATGCTTCAGTGTTAACTATGCATCAGACAAGAACTATTTTTAAAAAGCATTTCAATTTCAAGTCATTTAATCATGAGATGTTCCCAATTTTACAGATGAGTAAAATGAGCTACATAGAGGTAATCTGCCCAAGGTTGACAGTGAGAGCTGAGACTTGAAACTAGGAAATCTAGGTATTAATAACCTCTATTCAAATGGTCTTTTTTTGGATTTCAGTTTGCAAAACCAATCACAGCTCCCATGGCCTGCAAACTACCCCAAGTGTAAGCCTTCAGGAACCACAACTGGTATAAACATGATACAAAGCCATAATCAAACTGGATAATTCTGAAATAAATCTGGTCTTATTTATAGCTAACCCAAAATACCAGCCTTCACAAGTAGAAAGAAAATTTCTAAACCATACCTGGCCTCATCCGAACCCTGCGGATGTATTTTTCACCCAAAAAATTTCGGATTTCAACAAGAGAACCATTCTCCTGAATAACAACGTTGATGGGGAAGTGAGCATACACAGACCTCATCTTGTATCGGAAGCCCTAGGTTAAATAGACAAACTATTAGTAATGCTGAGAAACTTGAAAGATAGGATTTCCAGTTTTTCTCTGAAATCCAAGTAGGAGTTGCCCTTTTATAGGGAACATTTACATACTTGTCAGGGCTGTCTCCCTCCCTACACCTAGAAAAGGATGACCTTAATTTCTCTAGAAATTATCAATGGAGACTTTAGGGGAAAATTTCCTCCTTCCTGACAAAGGAAACTGAAACAGTTCTCATGCAGCACTCATTGTCAAGGTTTTGTAAAACGTTATCACCTACACCAAGCCTTACAACAATTTTACACACAAACGTGTTTCTGTGTCTCCTCACTGGACTGTGAAGCTCCTTAAGGAAGCATGTATTTTACCACCTGCTATGCCCACAGTAAACAATGCTAGTTTCCCATTTAAAGGAGAACCACAAAGCCCTTCATCTTGGACGGCAAGTTAACATACTGAGTTACTAAGGTAGGCCAGATCACAAAAACTGACACCAAGACAGGCCCCCCCTGCCCTCAAGGAACCTAACCTGGTATGTTTTTAAGGAAATGGACAGGGAGCTCAGAAATTAGATCCACCTTTTTCTATCCCTACAAGAGGTCCTGGTGGTGACAGACATAAAACAAGAAACCAAAGCCTACCCTGTATGTTACATTTTTTATATATAAAAAAAAATGCACCCTGAAGGTGAGTCCTATTTTGTGTGGAAAAAACACCATCAGCATACTATTAAGACCATCTGGTTTTTACTTTTATTTATCACTCAATCTTTACTCACATCACTTAATCCTAAGACCCAGGAATGCCTATTATACACATTTGCCAAGATCACTTTTTCCCAAGTACTTAATAAGTACATATAACTCACTAAATTACATGCATAATCTATTCTCTACAGCAGACATTTATGTTGCATACATAAATCACAGCTGAGAAACCTCCCCTTCCAAAACGAAGTAGTCTGGTTAACCTGCTTACCAGTGTAACACCCTTGATCATGTTCTGTACATGACTACAGATAGTGCGAACAGTGGCCAGTTCCTTTCTATTTCCCCACCATTTGTCAACCCGGAGCTGTAACAGAACAAAAACTTTAGAAAATTCTTTCCAGTAATAAGTAGGCTTGGAAAAAAGTCCATTCATTCACAGTAAGTAATCTAGATTCTAGTATTTGCCCAAATTAAAACACACGATTTTCAAGGAAAAATTAAACCACAAAGCCCTCAATTAACATTTTTGTTACTGTACATTACAGGTACACTACTACTTCACAAAGGAATGACAACCCAGAACACAAGTTTTGTACAAGCTGCACCAAACTTCACTCCTGGAAAACTAAAATACCAGGTTTAAAAGACCTACTGCTGGTAAGATTCTTACAAAACAATCAGATGAAAAATAAACTTGTAACAGCATTAAGACCTGAGACGAATGACAACTACTAGTACTGATCTTTTATAATCCACTCTGTTCAGAATCTGGTTTTCCAATTTCATTGAAGCAACAACACCGAAACTAATTACGCTTCTGGACACCAAATTTTAAGTTAAAACACGGAACCTCAATTCCGTAATTTTAAAAGCAACCCAATTTGATGCTTTTAAATCACAAGCTTCCAAACAAGCAACTGAAGTGTCAAAAAACAAAAACAAAAACTCACCCTCTTCTTTTTCTTCCCAAGGAGACTGAGTTCTACATTGATGTGATTGAAGTCCCTCCGCAGGGTGCCTCTGGGGCCCTTCACAATAACTGTGCGTCCCTTCAGAGTAATGTCGACTAGGAGAGAACATATTCGTGAGGCCTCAGAACAAGGTACAGACCGTGTAGTAAAGATGTAAGAAAGATGCAAACACCAAGTCTCCTACCATTTTCTGGAATGTCGACAGTCTGATTGCTGAGAATGGTCTTCATTCTGAAACACAAACACTTGGGGTAAGAAGGCCGCAGAGGACCTGTTTTCGACCAAACTACGATAAACAGAGCTCCACTCCTACCAGAGACCGCAGGCAAAAATTCCGGGAAGAATACGAGAAGACCAGCACGGAGAGCGGCCCCCACTACGCCCTGAACAGGAAGGAGCAGCTCCTCGGCGTGTTATAAGCCCAACGTGCCAACTCCCGCTCAGCGCAACCCTGGGACTCCCATCAAGCCGGCGCCATCCCGGCAAGGCTGAGGAGCGGGGGTAGGCCTAAAAGCCCAGGACAGGGCTCGAATCCCATCGCCACCAAATTCATACGGCGTTCGCCCCGCGGGGAGACAACCAAGATAGGGTTTCCGAGGGCCAGACTCGCGCGGCTGGTTTTCCCTGAGCCGATGGCTTCAGATTCCCAAGGCCCATCGATTACAGTTGCCCACCTCACCTCACAGTAGATGCGGCAAAGAGAGAGCGTCTTTCGTCATCACGTCCTTATAGGCCGTAGGAGTCCTGCGTATGGCGTCATAAGCGCGCGACTCTACTAGGCTAAAGCAGCCAATCGCGGAGCAGCGCAGGTTCCGCAAGGTCAGGTGTGGCTCAGGTTGTCGGTCGTAAATCGAGTGACGGTTGTTCCATCTTTCTTTTCCCGGGAATTAGTGATCGCTCGGCCCTGCTAGAAAAAAAAGAGAGGGATGTCTCTACGCTGCGGGGGCGCGGTCCGCACCGTGGGCCCCCGGGTGAGCTGCGGGGCGAGCAGGTTGCGGGAGTGGGGTGGAGGGGGCTCCCATCCCTTTAGAGCGCCCAATAATGCCAGCACTTACTGAGTGTTTACTTCGAGCCAGGTACAGTTCTAAACATTTTTCTTGTGGTATCTCATTTAATTCTTCCGACACCCCGAGGAGGTTAAGTCTCTGGTACTTGTTTGTTTGTAGGTCTCTCTGGCTGGCGCTGAGATCTTTTTTTCTGCTTATCAGTGATTTGTACTCTGTATTTATTGGAGCGTTATAGGAGCATTGCGGTGAGCACTCCAGATTACTACTTTGAGCTCTTCTTGTGTACTAGACACCAGTTTGGGCAATTAGAACCCAAATCTATGCTCTAGACTCGAGCGGGAGACCTGGGCAAGTACAATAGCAATCGTGCAGCATTAATAGGCACTGTATTTTTTTTTTAATTCTTGAAGGTTCTTTTGCTTTATAAGTACTGACTCTTGAATTTTATAGTGTTTTGGCTGTCTTGTCCGTGTGTGTTCAGATCTAGGAGCCAATGGCTTCTTACGGTCAACAAATACATATTGAGTGACTTCCTTCTTTAAACACAGAATGTAACCTAGAAAATTAAAACGTTAGGTTTGGTTTCCCTTCTTCAAGTTCTGTGAAACTAGTTGAGCACTTACCTCTACGTTTTAACACGTATGCTTATACAAAGTCCAAAGCAGAGAGATTTACTTCAAATTTCATTTAAACGTCCTTGACTCAAGTCAGGAATAGAAAATTCAAAGCTGTAGCGTCTTCTCCCTTATTGCAATTTAAACTTGAAAAACAGACTTTTAGTACCTAAATGGGTTACATGAAAAGTATGGCATGTTAGCCAGTTCCAACGGTTTCCAAATCTGTTCTAAATCCAGCAGGAAATGGTCAGCTCCCGTTCTCCTTTAGGTTTGGTTTGTTCCCCTTGGGTCCTCCTTAATCTTAGATTCTCAGCTCCTACACAGAGCTTGTAAATAGTTTGACATAATTTCTGAATCAGTTCTCTGGGCTTTACCCTTCCTTTTGGTATTAAAATAGGTTAAAACTAAGTTATTCCAAACCCCACTAAATAAATGTCATAATGAACCCTTGGTTTAGGTATTTGGAAGATATTTATGCAGTCCAGTCAGAGAAGTAAGTTCCTTGCCAGATAAAAAAAAGAAATTTTTACAGAATGGACCAGACCTTCAAGATTTTGTATCTGGTGATCTAGCAGACAAGAGCACCTGGGACGAATATAAAGGAGACTTAAAACGCCAGAAAGGAGAAAGGTAATTGAAATTTTGAGGTAATTTTTATGTCCCATTTCTTCATAGTGCATCATTTTCAGATATAACCAAGCCCTAGGGTATATTTTTAATCAACTTGTTAAATTTAGCTAAAAATCATTAGAAAGAAGTGATAACAAACATAGATAGAATAGGTGAGATTGTTGGAATCTATTTCTTTTCTCTCTGCCCTCTGACAGTTTTTCTTCAACCTTCCTAGGACTTAGCCATCCTACACCACCATCTCCCATTTTCCATCCAGCAACAAATTTCTTCAGAGAGCAAAGATTATCACCTTGTTACTAGTCTATGACACTTTAATAAGTTTTTCATTGTTACTGGGTGTCGGTGATCTAACTTGTTGCTTCGCCTAGTCAATGTACATATGATCTATGGATAGCATGCCTTAGTTTAAAAGAATTGTAAGGGAATTTAGTGCAGAGAGCAAATTGTATTGGGAGATACCTTACCTAGCAACTTCTAGATCACAAGTGGGTGGAAGTCAAAGGGAACCTGAGGAAATGTAGTCTTCACTCCAAATTTTAGATTTTTTTCCACTTAATAACTATCAAAATCTAGAATGTAGAGCAGAAAGTTCACTTGTGGGATCTCTCCTTAATCTGAACAAATATAGAACTTTTTGTCAGTATTATTTTTTAGGGAATGAGATGTTCAAAAGCTTCTTCATTTTTTTATTGGGATGGTGTTACTCTGTGCCTTTGCAAAAGTAGACATGAGCACAGTGCCCTGCTAGACACAGTTATAGGTGTTTTCTAAAGTGGTTTGAGTAAATCTAAATTTCATTCTCTGTTATTACTCCTATGACAGAAATTAAAAGAGTTAATCCAGGATTATGGGGGGAAATTCCTAACTAGGAATTGTAATAGAGCAGAGTAACTTCAAAGCTGTGTGATTATTTGGGAACATACTTGTTAATGTATAGTTATATTTGGCTTTCCTCAGGTTAAGACTACCTCCATGGCTAAAGACAGAGATTCCCATGGGGAAAAATTACAATAAACTGAAAAATACATTGCGGAATTTAAATCTTCATACAGTAAGTTATCAGAGGGTTAAATATCCCTCTTTACCAGAAGCCGTAATTTTTCCATGTATATGTAACTTAAAAATTAATAAAATACATATCAAAAATAGCAAGGAAAGTAAATAAAGATGTTTAGTGATACATTACTCTCAGTAATGGAAATATATTTAAAGATTATTTTCCCTGCAAAAGAAACAAAAAGTAATTGTATTTTTTAACCTTTCATTTAATAGTACAAACAAAAAAATTTTTTTCTGCAATTTCGGGAATGAGGGTTTTTGTGTGTTTTATATTACAAATTAAGTACATGCTTGTTGGAAAGGGTATATTAAATGTGAAGCATCCTATATGCAATCTCAAATGTTTAATTGTTATACCACTTTAACTGTTCAACATATGCCCTTGCAGACCTTTTTATTTGCACATGTAAAATACATACATTAATATAGTTTTTTTTGTTGTTTTTTAAAATTTACTTATTTATTTATTTATTTATTTTTGGCTGCGTTGGGTCTCTGTTTCTACATGTGGGCTTTCTCTACTTGTGGCAAGCGGGGGCTACTCTTTGTTGCCGTGCACAGGCTTCTCATTGCAGAGGCGGGGTTCAGGGCTCTAGGTGCCCAGGCTTAGTAGTTGTGGCGCACGGGCCACATGGTTGCTCCGTGGCATGTGGGATCTTCCCAGACCAGGGCTCGAACCCATGTCCCCCGCATTGGCGGGTGGATTCTTAACCACTGCGCCACCAGGGAAGTCCCTTCATATAGTTTTTAATTTAAAAATGAAATCCTAATATCTATATACTTCGACAGTTTTAACAGCATTTTTGAATAGTGAATTTCTTCATAAATATGCTGTGAAGAATGGATAGTGTAAACATGCCTGATGACTAATTTGCTCAATTGGTAAGTATTTTCAACCTGACTGTATTCAGTTCCCTTTTACCCACAGGTATGTGAGGAAGCTCGATGTCCCAATATTGGAGAGTGTTGGGGAGGCGGAGAACACGCCACTGCCACTGCCACAATCATGGTAAGGCCAGCCTCAAATTCTAAAGTCTAGAGACTGAAAGGAAATGTTTTGTCTCTTTCTCCTACAAATGTACATTATGAATCTCTGATCAGATTTCTTGTTACATATGAGTTTATGAGAAATGTGGGAAAAAACCCAACAGAATAATCCAACCTGTTATGATCTCACCCTTCTCTGAATAAGTCTATTATTGATTCTTCCATCTACCTGATGGTTAATCATGTGCTGCCTTGAGATATCTCTTCTATTAATTTTTGGAAATGTTCTTCATGTTGGCTTAACTTGTTATTCATTTTGCCCCTTAAATAATAAGCATTTATTTTTCTCCCTCATGGGACTTTCAGTTGGCCCATGTTCATCTGTTCTTGACTGGGCTAAGCTGGACTCCAGGAAGTAGGTTGGGTTCAGGTCTGCTCTAGAGAGCTTTATTCATGGACCAGTGGCTCTCCAAGGCATATTCTTATCATGGAGGATGGAAGGAGCACAAGAGGACAAGCCAACCATCCATGCATATTTGAGGCTTCTGCTTCGTCATGGTTGCTATCATTCTATTGGCCAAAATAAGCCACATGACCAAGCCAAGCCTGAGCGGGAGTAGAGACATAACTTCCTCCCCAAGTAGACGGGCCCTGCAAGTTACATGGCAGTGGGTGAGATGTATAATCTTAATATAATAGAGTAAGAAATGGGATTAATAATGCAATCTACCATATTATTTATACAGAGGAGTTTGGAGATTGAAGTATTGGGTTAAATATAAATTATGTGCAACTGAAAGTTCATACTTGTCTGGGGAATGTCTGATAAACTGTTGAGTTATATCAGCAAGAGACTAGACGAGCTGGGGATTCTTATGAGATAGAGCTCCTTCTGGAGTAATACAGAGCCAACCAGAGAGCTTATCTAAGTTATGCAATGTCAATTCTTGAAGGAAGGAGTGATTCTGAATACTCCATGATGGAAATCTCTGGTTTTATCCCTTGCCTTTCCTTTTCTTTAGTTTTACCATATATGTCCGTATTCCTTAACCGTATTGTTTAGCTTTGAATGTTTTAAATTTCTTAAAAACAGAATCAAAGTTTATACATTCATCGCAGTTTTATTCCCTTAACATTACATTCTCTAAGTCATCTGTTTATTTGATTTAAATTGTAACATCTCTATTCTAGTTGATGGGTGACACATGTACAAGAGGTTGTAGATTTTGTTCTGTTAAGACTGCAAGAAATCCACCTCCACTGGATGCCAATGAGCCCTACAATACTGCAAAGGCAATTGCAGAGTGGGGTCTGGATTATGTAGTCCTGACGTCTGTGGATCGAGATGGTTAGTGCATCATCATTACCTCTTCCAGAAATTGGCTCTTATTAAGTTATGACATCATCTTAAGCAATGGACTGTTTTGTTTCTAGATATGCCTGATGGAGGAGCTGAGCACTTTGCAAAGACTGTGTCTTACTTAAAGGAAAGGTACGTACTTGTTTTTGCATTTGCTTGTGTAATTTAAGGACTTTTGTTGATCCATGTAAATTCAGTTTATTTTAGGTCTTTACCTTAAAGCAGTGGTTATTAACCTTTTGTGGGGATTATAAACCTGTCTCATAATCTGCTGCAAATTATGTGGTCTTTTCTCCAGAAAAGTCGTATTCAAACATACAGATAAATATTCGCAGAAATTGTAGGGATGTAGGGACACAAACTTATTCATGGACCTTTAGTCCATAGAACCCCTCCTTCATATTTGAGTATCAGTCTAAACTTTGAGTAATTTTATGTGAAGTATAAAACTAGTCTTCCTAGCACTGATTTAAATAAACCATCATCTAGAAGAAGTTAGGATGAGATAAACTCCCACATTGTTAAAATATGTTCCTTTTTTTTTTTTTTTTTTTTTTGCGGTACGCGGGCCTCTCACTGTTGTGGCCTCTCCCGTTGCGGAGCACAGGCTCCGGACGCGCAGGCTCAGTGGCCATGGCTCACGGGCCCAGCCGCTCCGCGGCATGTGGGATCTTCCCGGACCGGGGCGCGAACCTGTGTCCCCTGCATCGGCAAGCGGACTCTCAACCACTGCGCCACCAGGGAAGCCCAAAATATGTAATCTTGATATAAATTTTATCACTATTGATATACCCTGGGAATTTTACCCATAACTCACGTTTTATTGACATGTAAATTCTATGTATTTAAAAAGGAGTTTATTTCTTTTTTTTAAATTTATTTATTTATTTTTGGCTGCATTGGGTCTTCATTGCTGCACGGGCTTTCTCTAGTTGCAGTGCACGGGCTTCAGTAGTTGTGGCTTGTGGGCTCTAGAGCGCAGGCTCAGTAGTTGTGGTGCACGGGCTTAGTTACTCCGCGGCATGTGGAATCTTCCTGGACCAGGGCTCGAACCCGTGTCCCCTGCATTGGCAGGCGGATTCTTAACCACTGCGCCACCAGCGAAGCCCTATGCTTATTTTCTACAGCTCAGTACTAGTCTAGCACCCTCAGTAAATGTTTTTTCAGTGATTCCCCCAATATTTT
This sequence comes from Physeter macrocephalus, assembly GCF_002837175.3. Lineage (NCBI taxonomy): Eukaryota > Metazoa > Chordata > Mammalia > Artiodactyla > Physeteridae > Physeter > Physeter macrocephalus. The sequence continues at coordinate 79,589,986 of NC_041220.1, read as the reverse complement.
CTATTTTATTTTTTTATAGTTCATTTAAAAAAGGTTTTGTTTGCCACCCACAAAATTGAACTCACAAACTACTAATGAGTCTCAACTTGCAGTTAAAAAACAGTGAGTTATAAGATGTGTTCTTTGAGCATCTCTTGTATCCATGGGAGGGTGTGTATGTGGTCCTTTCTACATCTGTTCTCGCATGAAACAGCTCCAAAAAAAACTTTGCAGTTGGGTTTGTGAAAAAGTTTTAGTTTCCCAGTCATTTCTACTACTTGTCAAAGGGAACAGCTTTATGACCTAGTTCATATTTTAATGCTTGAATGCATAAATATAGCCAGAATATAAATAGGAAGATTAATGTTTAGCTTGTATTTCATTTAAGCAAAGCTCATGACTCAGCAACTCAGAAGATAGTTTTTAAAGGTCAGAGCACTTGTGAAATATTTGTCTAGAGGATGGGAGTAGAGCACTATTCATGAATTTTAAAAGAATGCAAAATTAAAGGAATTAATATTTGCATTCACATAAGAGATATCCCAATTTATTTTTTTAAAAAATACAAAGGTTATTTTATATTTAAAGTTTTATATTTGTATTTTAATTCCTTTAAACAATTTTTTAATACCTACTTAATAAAGTTTAAAATTCTATATAATCCCCAAATTTATTCTGATCATTATTTACATGCAGATGTGTTTTTTTTTTTTAACATCTTTATTGGAGTATAACTGTTTTACAATAGTGTGTTAGTTTCTCCTTTAGAACAAAGTGAATCAGTTATACATATACATATGTTCCCATATCTCTTCCCTCTTGCGTCTCCCTCCCTCCCACCTTCCCTATCCCACCCCTCTCGGGTGGTCACAAAGCACAGAGGTGATCTCCCTGTGCTATCCGGCAGCTTCCCACTAGCTATCTAATTTACATTTGGTAGTGTATATATGTCCCTGCCACTCTCTTACTTCGTCACAGCTTACCCTTCCCCCTCCCCATGTCCTCAAGTCCATGCTCTAGTAGGTCTGTGTTTTATTCCCGTCCTACCACATTTACATGCAGATGTGTTTTAACCACAGTATGCATATTATTTGATGTTATAGGTTTGTTTGGCTTTGGGGGGTTTTTTTTTGTTTGTTTTTCATTTAACAGCTCATATATAAACATTTGTGTGTTCATGCTATTCTTGGCAAGGTTCTAAAGCTTACCATGTTGAAACTGATACTGAATGAGTACTGGTGACTTCTATTTTGAGCAACAGTTATGTCAATTCTTTTCCTCAGTTTGATACTTATCTCTTTTTCACCCTAGGAATCCGAAAATCCTTGTGGAATGTCTCACCCCTGATTTCCGAGGAGATCTTAAAGCAGTAGAAAAAGTTGCTCTGTCAGGATTAGATGTGTATGCACATAATGTAGAAACAGTTCCAGAATTACAGAGGTGATTTCATATACAGAGTAATGTTGGGAAGTTTGGAGGGTCAGAATCTGCTATATTTTCTCACTTGTTTCAGGGGAGAACTTTGTAATTCGCTTTTATAAAGTGAACTCTGTTTTTAAACAAAAACAACATACGTCTATTGCAGAAAAATAAAAAAATGTAGCCAACAAAAAGAGTGTAAACGTCACCCATAATATTTCCACCTAGTAGTATCAATTATTAACATCTAAGTGTAATATATATACTTTTATATTTATACATGTGTATATATGTTTTGGTACACACACACATAATGAGCATCTTTTTTTTTCTTTCTTTTTTTTTGTAAAGTATCATTGCAGGTGTCAACGAGCTGTTTTTTTCAAAGAACAGTTTTCAGAAAGAAAAACTTACTCAAGAGCAATTGCTTTGATTGTAGTTTTAAAAAAAGACTTAACCATCCACTTGGCAATAATATATGCAGTAAATGATGCTGAAGAAAAACCTAGTACACTCAGATGTATTTCAGATCTCTTTTAAAAAGTAGATACTATGCTGTCTTACTCTTCCTAATAATTTTAGTAGTCAGGAATAATTACAGATTGTTATTCTATATCAGTAAGTACATTCATATTTCAGAAAAATGAAAAATTTGGGGCAAGATTAATAATTCATTTTCATTATTTTAGTAAAGCATTTGATAGTGATTTTATTAGGTTCTACACATTATTCTGTGTTAAAGAAAGAAGTAGGATAAACAATAACCAGGATTTCCACTAAATCATAAAAATATTAGAGAGCATGACTTGAATTCAGTGGAGAAATAACTTCCAAAAATTTCCTTATTATCAATTGTGTGTGTGTGTGTGTGTGTGTGTGTGTGTGTGTGTGTGTGTTTTAATATTTATTTATTTATCTTGGCTGTGCCTGGTCTTAGTTGCTGCATGAGGGATCTTCATTGCGGCATGCATGTGGGATCTAGTTCCCCGACCGGGGATCAAACTTGGACCCCCTGCATTGGGAGCAAGGAGTCCTACCCACTGGACCACCAGAGAAGTCACTGTGATTATTTTTAAATTCATTAATTTGTTTCCTCTCTTCCCTGTGAACTGGTCTCTGATTAAAAATAACAACCATAACAACAAATCAATTATACAAAATAAAGGTACGTTAGAATTCAAATGAAGGCTCATTAAACATCACCAACTTTGTGTCCTTTGGGCCTTATCCATTTAAGCCATGGTGGTTTGGCCCCTGTTGAAGTCTAGCACACAGCCTGTTCCAACCCTGTCATATCTCATGATACCACCACCAGTGGGTGCCAGTTTCTCGTTTTCATTTAAAAAACATTATCCGGGACTTCCTGGTGGTACAGTGGTTAAGAATCCACCTACCAATGCAGGGGACACGCGTTCAAGCCCTGGTCCCAGAAGATACGACATGGCTGCGGAGCAACTAAGCCCGTGTGCCACAACTACTGAGCCTGTGCTCTAGAGCCCGTGCTCCGCAACAAGAGATGCCACTGCAATGAGAAGCCCGTGCACCGCAACAAAGAGTAGCCCCCACTTACCACAACTAGAGAAAGCCCACGCACAGCAACGAAGACTCAACACAGCCAAAAAGTAAATTAATTAATTAATTTTTAAAAATAATAAGTAAAAAACATTATCCTTTGCAGTGAAAATTCCAGAATCATGTATTTTTTTACCTAAGAGATGTCAAGCTATATACTTACCAGCAGAGGGCAGCTTAGTCCTTAGAAATGAACATAAAAGTTTCATTCCTCTGAAATGGTTCAGGTTAAATAGTTTTTTCTTTGTTCAGTATCAAGATTTTCTTCCACTTTTTTCCCCTTCTCTCTTGACTACTCTTCTAATCACTTATTCTCAGCTTCGGAATTGCTTCATTCATTACTTCCATTCTCATTTTCTCTGCCCCAGGCTTGAAAGGCCTGAAAAGTCAACAGAGTTGGGGGCCTAGTGAAGCTTGATTTTCTTTCCTAAAGTAGCACTTAGACATTTGCGCAAAAATCCTACCATTGAACCATATGATGTAGCATGATGTCCAGAATGTACTTTTCTGGTCTTTCAGGTTGCTTGCATAATTATGTACTTAGTTGAGCTTGTGGTTATTTTTGCTGACAACAGCTTTGCTGTTTTCAAGGAAGGTTCGTGATCCCCGGGCCAATTTTGACCAGTCTCTACGCATACTGAAACATGCCAAGGAAGTTCGACCTGATGTTATTTCTAAAACATCTATAATGTTGGGTTTAGGTGAGAATGACGAGCAAGTATATGCAATGATGAAAGGTAAAGAAATTGGAAATGAAAACTCTTTTCCATTTAATTTGAGTAATAGCAGGAATCCCACTTTGAAGGACCTGTTATGCTTTCTCCATAGTCTCAGTGAAAGTGCCAGTGAGAACAAACATATAGTATATGTTGTAAACAGCAGCATAGAAAGGAAAGGAAGTATGTTTTCTTAAAACTTTATGGAATGATGTACAGGATGCTCAGGATATGAAATTTGCATCCCATTTTATTTCTCACCCTTTCATCAACTAAAAACATGACTTTGTCTACTTTCTTATTCACTCATTAGACAGTTTTTGAGTCCAGCCAGGTACCAGGAGCTCTGTCAAGCACTGACAATCCAAAGATGACTAGGATGAATTCAGGCCTTTGAGGAAGTGCTTACTTATAGAATTGTTACATAACATGGTGTGCTTTGGACTTCGCTGAACCTTAGTCCATTAAATCCATTTGCTTTGTGATTCTTGCGCTTCTTAAATTTTAAGATATAAAAGCTTTTATCTTACCTGAAGATCCTTGACCAACTTACAGTTATTTATTGGTTCAAAGAGTAATAAGTTCAAATAATAATTAAAAGCTGCTCTTTACAACTATGCATACAGTTAGCATTGTAAAAACATCTGCTAATGTAACATGTGCTTTTTTTCCTGTAGTACTTCGTGAAGCAGATGTGGACTGTTTGACTTTAGGACAATATATGCAGCCAACAAAGCGCCACCTTAAGGTACAACTACCATAAATTGCCAAATGTTTAATGGTAATTTGCATTAAATCTTTATTTTCTTTAGGTAAAATTAAGAAGCTACTGGCTTTTTAGTGTAGTGTTCCATGTATATTTCTAAGTTCCAGTTTCCATTTTATTATCTGCATAAAGCAGCTATACTGGCACTTATTTGCTGCCCCCAAAATTGTATAACTTAAGTGACCTACAGGAAAAAAAAATTTAAGTTGGGAAGTTGTGTTCATTCACACTTGGTGATCTTGTGATTTGTTTTAAAATTATATGGGAGCCAGAGGTGAAGTAAGAAAGAAAAGTAGGTCTCCCTATTTCTATATTGGACATTTATTCATTCATTCAAAAAACATTTCTTGAGTAGTGACCATGTGCCAGACACAGTGCCAAGCAGAAGATAGAAGACGAGTAACACAGTCTTGTCCTAAAGGAATTTTTTTTTTTTCTGTCAGGAATCTTATAGAAATAGGTGTGATTAATATTTGATTGTACCTGTTGGTCAATAAAGGAATGATACAGATATATAATCTCTACAAATAATCTCATTTTCTTTCCCTTTTGGAATAGCTAATATAATTCCAAATTGATATGTTTCCCCTCCTCTCTAATTTCACTATAATTACATTCTGACCGAATAGCCAACAAGTAGATTTTTGTATAGAACTGAAATGATTTAGGAAAATTCTAGAATCTAGAATTAATTCTTTAAATCTAGGTTGAAGAATACATTACTCCTGAAAAGTTCAAATACTGGGAAAAAGTAGGAAATGAACTTGGATTTCATTATACTGCAAGTGGCCCTCTGGTGCGTTCTTCATATAAAGCAGGTAAGTTAGACTGCAGAGCATGATTCTATTTAGTCTGTAATTTTCCACATTAAAATGATAACAGCTGTGGTTGTCTTTTGTGGGGAAGAAAAAAAAATTTTTTTTTTCTGAAATATCTTTAGGAACTTTGCTCCATAAGGGTAAGTATCTGTTTGACAACATTGCTGCTTGCATTAATATCTTTGTGTTTTTCCTCCCAGAAGCAACAGGAAAAAAAATCCATAAGGTTATTTTCCCTATGGAAATGTTTAGTGTAATTTTACTATCTACAGTGCAATTATTTATTTTAACTTATTAATTAATTTATTTATTTTTGGCTGCATTGACTCTTCGTTGCTGCACACGGGCTTTCTCTAGTTGCAGCGAGCGGAGGCTACTCTTCCTTGCGGTGCATGGGCTTCTTATTGCTGTGGTTTCTCTTGTTGCGGAGCACGGGCTCTAGGTGCACAGGCTTCAGTAGTTGTGGCACGCGGGCTCTAGAGCACAGACTCAGCAGTTGTGGCTCATGGGCTCTAGAGCGCAGGCTCAGTAGCTGTGGAGCATGGGCTTAGTTGCTCCGTGGCATGTGGGATCTTCCCGGACCAGGGATCAAACCCGTGTCCCCTGCATTGGCAGGCAGATTCTTAACCGCTGCGCCACCAGGGAAGTCCTAAAAGCCTTTTTCAAGAGATAAAGTCATGTGGTAATGGCCATTACAAGAATAAACAGCTAGTTATTTTTTGGGTATGTCCAAACCATGTTATACTATTAATGATCTTTTAAATGACTGTTACATAGTGGAGTCTAAATACTAGACATGTTAAAATTAGGCATAAATTCTATTTGTCAAAATTAATGTTCAGGGCTTCCCTGGTGGCGCAGTGGTTGCGCGTCCGCCTGCCGATGCAGGGGAGCCGGGTTCGCGCCCCGGTCTGGGAGGATCCCACGTGCCGCGGAGCGGCTGGGCCCGTGAGCCATGGCCGCTGGGCCTGCGCGTCCGGAGCCTGTGCTCCGCAGCGGGAGAGGCCACAGCAGAGGGAGGCCCGCATACCACAAAGAAAAAAAAAAAAAAAAAATTAATGTTCAGATGTTAGTAATATTCAGTGTGTTCCTGTAAAGAAACTGAAGACATTTTAATGAACTAACAACAGCTTATCTTAGTTATAAAACCCAAGAATTTGCTTCAACACTGACTGACAGGATGTGGGAATTTTGGAAACCAATAATGATAAGTGATTTATTCTTTAAGGAGTACTACTGGCAAGCTAAAATTATATATAAAGGATAGGACCAACATCAGCTTCCAGGGTGGTCAAAGTAGAATAATGTCATTTAAAAGGCCTTTTTATTTTGTTGGTTTGGGTTTTTTTGTTTGTTTTTTGTTTTGTTTGTTTTTATTTTTGGTAAGGAAAATTTGTAACAATTATGAGGAAGTGAATTATAAACTTTTTAATTCCTTTAAAATTACCAGTAAAAGGTCAAAGTCTTAGATTCAGATGATGGATTAGGATCTGATAATATGGCTCTACTCTTACCAGATTTAGATGAGGCATGGGGCAGCACGGATTATTCTCTCCATTACTTGGCAAGGTTATGAGTCTTAGGATTCTTGGTGATTGTGTACAGATACAATCATCACAATTCTACTCATGTATTAAGATGACAGAGAAATTCATCAGACTCCTCATAAAGTTGGGCCTGCAGTGCTGAGCTCTGCCAATAAGCTTTGAGCCGTGCTATAACAGTGATAGACTAAATGGAACCCTAATGACCTGAAAAGTGAAAGTGCCCCCTCTAAGCAGCTAACTTAGTGCACAGGCACATCTTAGGGGGTGGAGAGAAAGCAAGCCCATTATAGATGAGAGCTCTTGCTTCCCTAGAGGGGAATAAGCTAAAGAGATGCCATCAAATGAATCTGCTCAACTGCAGCAAGGTCTGCTTTATATACATCAGATCCAGGCTAATAATGTAGCAGAATTGCTCTCTGAAATGAATTGTGCCGACAGCAGTATTTTGTCGGTGATGAAGAATAGATGGTGCACATGAAGTGGAATAAATGCACAGAAGCAGCCCACAGATACAATAGGGTTACCCTTTATAATATTTCTTTACTAGAAAGAGTAATGGTAAAAATTGTAGTGATAGAAAAAGTTTTTTAAGAATAATCACTAGGGACTTCCCTGGTGGCGCAGTGGTTAAGAATCCGCCTCCCAATGCAGGGGACACGGGTTCAAGCCCTGGTCCAGGAAGATCCCACATGCTGCATAGCAACTAAGCCCGTGCATCACAACTACTGAGCCTGTGCTCCAGAGCCTGCGAGCCACAATTCCTGAAGCCCGGGTGCCTAGAGCCCGTGCTCCTCAACAAGAGAAGCCACTGCAATGAGAAGCCGGCTCACCGCAATGAAGAGTACCCCCCACTCACTGCAACTAGGGAAAGCCTGGCGCAGCCACAAAGACCCAACACGCCAAAAATAAGTAAATTAAATAAATAATTTTTCAAAAAAGAATCCACCTGCCGATGCAGGAGACGCAGGTTTGAGCCCTGGTCTGGGAAGATCCCACATGCCGCGGAGCAACTAAGCCCATGTGCCACAACTACTGAGCCCGCATGCTGCGACTGCTGAAGCCCACACACCTAGAGCCCATGCTTCGCAACAAGAGAAGTCACCGCAATGAGAAGCCTGCGCACCACAACGAAGAGTAGCCCCCGCTCACCGCGACTAGAGAAAGCCCGCGTGCAGCAACAGAGACCCAATGCAGCCAAAAACGAATAATAAATAAATTTATGAAAAAAAAAGCTCTTTTAAAAGAAAAAGAATAATGACTAAGCATTATGGTTGAGGAAAGGACCAAAGATATGGGGGCTATGTGAGGTTAGAAAATTATTGCCATTGAGATTTGAGAAGAGAAAAACACCAATAAATACAAAAGTCTTCTTTAAAGGGAAACACTGAAGTATAATTATTCTGAAATTTACTTTAATTTGCTATTAATGTATTTTTATTTTTCCTAAATAGGTGAATTTTTCCTCAAAAATCTAGTGGCTAAAAGAAAAACAAAAGCCCTCTAACACTTAACAAGACATTCAAGATCACAGTTGGTAACAGAAGTGATGGCAGAATGCCTAGACTTCAGTGGATATATCCCAGTCTTTTTGTTTTACGAAAAATACCAATAAGCTGTGCATATTTAATTATAATAATTCATTTGTCTTTTAGCATATCTTCTTTGTCCCAGTAAACAATTGCTTGTTATGATGTAAATCATAAAACATCTTTGTAAGAGTTTACTGTTAATAGTGTAGTTCAAACAATACATTAAAAATTTCTAGAAAATCTTTTAAGCCTCTATACATCATTGTCACGTTTCATTTCTGAAAAATGACATACTGTGATGAAACAGTCAAAATAGATTGAGATTGTATCTGTTTACTTATAAGTAGCATATGTCCTTTGCATAATAGCATAACATCGTTGGAATAATGTAGAAAGGCTTAAGAGTTTCAGTGTTGACTCTTCACATTGATATGACTACTTTAGACCTACAGAAGAGTTTTATGCTGATTCCTTGTTTAGGACCTCTATTAAACCAAGACCATGATGTTGTCCAAGATGGGGAAATATAACCTAAAAATAAAATATTAACTCTCATTTTATAATAGTTTGCTACATCACATGCACTATCCATTTGTTCCTTTCATTCCTCACACCACTCTGGTGAGGTGGCTGTGTTCTATCATAGTAATGACCTGAATGAGGAATTTCTTTCCTAAGTACTAGAACTCAAATTCATCTTTTGACTCTGAATCCTGTTTTTCTACTACATCTCACAAAGGAATTACTTAGATGGCAATACAGTAAAATATGTAATTTGGATAGCCAATTCTGTTTTGAAGTTTTAAATATGTGAACTAATTTTTTTTTATAAAATGCATAACTTTGAAAATTAGTTACATTTTAATTTAACTCAGGGAGCCATATATACTTTGACTCACTTCCTTATAGATCCTAACAAATTTCGCTGTGTAAAATTAAACCCATCAACTTTCCATTTTAACATCTCTGGCAACTACCCTCCTTCAAAATCTATTATTTCACCGGAAAAATGGATTACTTTTCAGACTCTGATTTTGTAACATAATCTGATGTTTCCTAATTTTGCACAGTGTAGGCAGTTTGGTAATGAAACATTTTAGCAGAAGAGTCATTTTGTCAAATGAAATTTTTGGTATCCCAATGTAAAATAATTAAAATGGCATTTTATTAGCACAAATGTATGTTAAGGTTTTAGATTTGGAACAACTACACATAAAAACAGTGAATGATAAGATGAAGCTGTTTTGATACATATGTGATATTGGAAGTCATGGATGACATATGCAGTCTTTGTCAGACCTCAACAGTCTACTTACTCCTTTGTTTTATTTTTGTTAGATAGTATTGAGAAAAATCCTGACTGATACATCTAAATAATGATAAATTATTTTAAAAATTTAAAACATCTTGCAATCTCAGCATACTCTCCAGTTAAATTTAATCCAAAAACCTGAAAGATGATTAGCAGGAAATGTTTGTTTCAAAGTGGAATCACAAATAGTATATCCTGAATTTGTTATTCATTCACTCATTAGAATATGTGACCAAATGCCTGGATCTTGCTGGACATTTGAGTGTAGAGAGTGGGTGCTATAGAGGTGTAGTCCCTTGCATAAATTACAAGAATGGACAGGCTTGAATTTTAAAAGGCCAAGGCAGAGCTTTGACCTTCCTAAACAATGATGCATTAAAAAGAAGTGTATTTAAATGCACAGACATGGCAGGTGGCCTATACAAAATTTCTTGATCGCACAGCACAAGTTAATGCATCAGTGGTCTCCAATGTGTTAAAATCTGGTATGTGCCCATTTCAGTATGTCTGATCTTTTTCTTTCTGTAGCACCAATAGTATTTTTAAGAAAGTGAAAGTGACAAATGCACATGGTTTTTAAGAAATCAATTAGTACAGGGGTCACTGTCCCCTTTCCAGCCACTGAATCAGCCAACCCTGAAACCCAATTCCTGTTTGGTGAGATATCTTTATTATTATTTTTGACCGTACCATGCCGCTTGGGGGATCTTTGTTCCCTGACCAGGGATAGAACTCAGGCCCCAGCAGTGAAAGTGCCGAGTCCTAACCACTGGACCGCCAGGGAATTCCCTGAAAACATTTTCACTTTAGATATATTATTTGTATTACTGCATTAAGAAGCATGAGCTCCAGTGGACTTAGGCAGGAAAATGGGAATAATACCCCAAGGAAAGATTCAGAGTATGAGTAGAGCAAAACAGCAGGAGCAGCCGCTGAGAGAGATTTGAGTACATGCCCTTCATCCTTGTGGGGACTCCCAGCTACTCAGAAGCCACACATACATTTTAACATACATTTGTGCTAATAAAATACCATTTAATCTATTTTGTATTGGATTTCCATGAAAATTTCATCTGATGATTCTCTTGCTAAAATTTTGGCCACCACATTTTAATATTCAAGAACACTTCTCTGATTTTTTTTTCCCCGTTTAAATAGCATTCTGTTCTTGTTTCCTAGCTACAAGTTCTTCCATTTTTCTGAGGATAGTGTCGTTCTCTGTATTGAGCATTGTCTCTGTTTCCTTTGTTCGTTTTGGTCTCTGCCTTTTGTGTTAAAGGCTCTCCTTCATCTCCTTGGCTGTACAGACATACTAAGCGATGAGCCACTCTAAAGCTATTTGGAAGCTGGGGTGGGGGGGTGCTATCTAATTGATAGAGCTCCACTGGAGCGTGTTTGGGGCATGAGCTAGATTTCTCAATGAGTGACTCCCAAATGTCAGGATTGAAAATAATAAGTATAATCCTCAAGTCTCCTGCCTTGAGGGTTATAAACTTGGCTGCCTGCTTACTCAGAGCCAGATGAGTAAAAGCAAGCTGGTTAGGGGAACCGTGGGTCTCTGTTCCATAGGCAGGCTTTTATTTAGTTTCCTCATTTCCAGTCTGGCAACTCACTAACACCCTCCCCAAGGCTGAAACTTTCTAATTCTATTCCTCCTGAAAATAAACCTCTAATATCCCATGAGAGTAAGGGGTGGGAAAGGGAGTTTCTTGGTGTGGGTAGGGTAGAGACTGGGGTGCAGTCAACTCTTCCTTATACAGCCTTCCATCAAAGTCCCCTGCTTTTAGCCCCACCTGTTGTGGTATGTGGTGCCTCTAATTCTTGTGATCTTCTAAGGGACCAGTTACCTACATCTAGAAGGCAGTCCCTTATGTGGGCATTGAAGTTTCTGCTTGCTCTTTATAGTAAGTTACTTAGCCTCCCGTGGTCCACCTTCTAAAAATTATTTGACATCTCTCATCTACTGGTGCCTCCTTTCTCATTCTTTGTCCTTATCTATTTACAGCTTTCTTATTTCTTTACTGCCGTTTTAGTGAGATTTCAGGAGAGAATGAAGATCGTGCATGTGGTTAATTCAACGCACGTAACCCAAAAGTCCAGACAGTGCTTTGACTTGCTGGCTTTGCTTTAGGGCAAACTTGCAGGCAGCTGGTATTGGACTTAGGGTTTGTTCTGGTGGAGAACAGTACTCATTGTTATAGTTCTCCCCAGGCAGTCAAATCAATTTTTTAGAGAAGAAACTTCCCCTGCCCACACCTACCTTTTTTTTTTTCCCTTGACCTTGGGGGCTGGAAGATGTCATCACATGGGTGTAATTGCCAGGCTGCCTGTCATTGTGCCTCTAGAGGTGGATGAGATGAGAAGGTTGACTGTTCAAGTTAAAGACCTACAGTTAAGGCACTGGTGGGTGCCCCTCTCTCTCCCACCTCCTTTTGGGTAGAGCCTCTGCTGTTCTGCTGGGCAGGGCCTCCTCCTCTGGCCCTCACATCAATATTCCAGGAAGCAACTCTTCTCTTTAGTCCATATACATCTATCCACTAAAGGCTTTCCAGAAATTTCTTTAAATCTCTTGACCACGGATGGCCCCCTCCTATTCTCTTTGCTTTATTGGATTATGCCTTTTCCCCCTCTTACTGTAATTTTAATGGTGTCCTTAGAAGGGAGAGGATATAAATGTGTGCTCAGTTTGCCATGTTGACCAAGAACTCTGCTGGCTGTCTTTTTAATAGTAGCTTTGTAGATAATTTTACATATATAATTATCTATTGTGTATATATGTATTTATGTTTATATTTAAATCAATCATTTGCTGAATCCCTGAAGCATCTCTATAGAGATGCTTGGGTCGCTCATGGTTTGAAAATCATTGGTAGAGAACAAGTAGCATTTAATATTCACTTTACATCTGTATATTTGCCATTATGTATGCTTGCTCAGTAGTGTTAGAAAAACTAACAAACACTATGTTTAGTGTTAACGAATTAAAATACATCACCTACCACTGTTTCCTAAACTCCAGTCATTCATGTAAAACCGTCACAAATTTTTGCCCTATCTGGATGGGAACTATAGTATTATATATTAATTTTTTTTTTACAATTGACTAAATTTCTAAACTTAAATTCCTTTAAAATGAAACTTCATGTAGAATATTTAGCTGGCGCGTGGTTGATTATCCTGCTAAAAATTATATTTCCCAGAGTCCTTTGCAGCCGGTTGTGGATATATGACTAGGTTGGGACCGATGGTATGTGAGCATAAATGATTTGTGCTGCTTCTGAATGTGTTGTTAAAGGGTGGGTCCTACTTTTCCCTTCTCTTTCCCCTTCCCTGCTGGCTGGAATGAGAACGTGATGTTGTAGCTGGAGCAGCCATCTTGAACCATGAGATAGGAGACTTGTGTAAAGGGTGGCAGAGCCCAGGTAAAGAAGTCTGAGCCTCTGATGACTATGGAAGTGCTCTGCCAGCCTTGGACCACTGACCTGGACTTCCATGTCTGAGAGAAATATGTTTCCCTTCTGTTTAAGACACTATCATTTTTGGTCTCTGTTAGAGCAGTCAAGTTTATATACTGTCATGTTTATTCTAATGCCTTTAAAATAAATGCCTATTAAAATTAAGAAAAATGTATGTTCACCTAAAATAATCTGCCTTGTTACTAGTGGTATATTGTAAAATGCAGATCTACAATGAGTGATCTTTTGGACTATATATTCAGGAAAAGGAAGGGAGGAAGACAGCAAGAGGTCACTGTATCCAACTTATCCTCTGAAGTCTGGCACTAATGGTATATTCATGCCTGGGTTTTGGTCTAAAACTTTAATACACTGTCAATGTATGAATAAACTAGATGGTAACATCTAGTTTGGGGCTGCAACTCTGGAAAGCAAGTTTGAGTCTGTCCTTTAGTGTGACTAACAAATATCTTTGTCCCTGAGTGAAATAAGCCCTGCCCCTGGGTTCATGTGAGGTTAAGGGAGCAAAGCTATCCCCAGGATCTCTGAGTTTTACCCACCTAAACTCTTCATCACTCAATCTCTTTCTCCAGCTCCCTATCCCACCAACGCTACATAAATACTGACACCTACTGTGTCAGCTAGGTATTCATGTTTTTTTTTTTTTTTTTTTTTTGCGGTACGCGGGCCTCTCACTGCTGTGGCCTCTCCCGTTGCGGAGCACAGGCTCCGGACGCGCAGGCTCAGCGGCCATGGCCCACGGGCCCAGCCGCTCCGCGGCATGTGGGATCCTCCCGGACCGGTGCACGAACCCGTGTCCCCTGCATCGGCAGGCGGACTCTCAACCACTGTGCCACCAGAGAAGCCCTATGACTGCATTTTTAAAAAACCTTTGGTGATTCATTTATCATTTAAAAAAAATATTTATTTATTTATTTGGCTGCGTTGGGTCTTAGTTGCGGCACGCAGGAGCTTCGTTGTGGCGTGCAGGCTTCTCTCTAGTTGTGGCACACAGGCTCTAGAGCGCACGGGCTCAGTAGTTGCGGCACACGGGCTCTCTAGTTGTGGCACAGGCTCAGTAGCTGCGGCACGGACTTAGTTGCCCCACGGCATGTGGGATCTTAGTTCCCTGACCGGGGATCGAACCCACGTCCCCTGCATTAGGAAGGCGGATTCTTAACCACTGGACCACCAGGGAAGTCCTCCATTTATCATTTTAACAATTCTAAAGTTTACACTTCAGTGGCATTAAGTACATTCACAATGTTGTGTAACCACTGGTGTCTCCATTTTGACCATTAAGTGAAGCCCAAACTCAGCCTGAAGTTCAAGGCTTTCTACAATCTGTCCTTAGTCTAAACTTCCAGTCTTCTCCAGCTATTCCTCTTCATGCTCCCTTCAACCCCAAACAAAAAGCAACTTGCTTTCGCTAAAACCAGTCTGAATTTTCCTGCAGGCATCTTTCTGCTCCCATTGCTTTTGCCACTGACATGCTCATTTGACCCACTTTCCCTATCAAGATCATGTTTGTCTGTTAAGGCCCACTTCAAGTGCCCAAACAGCATTTTGTTTTTATCATTTATGGCTATTTTCATATTTGGTCAGTTATTTCTGCATGTGTCTTAGCTTCTCCACAAAATTGCTCTCATTCATCTGTGCCCTCCATTTCTTAGCACCTCACAGCATCTGCCTTATAGTGGGTACACAGACACCCAGTCTGAAATAGTTTAAATAGGATTACTCAAATGTGAGTACAAATGAACTTACATACAAAATGAGACCTTAACTTCAATAGTTTGCCTTACTGAACCTCCCTGCTCTTCCCCATCCCTACCCCCCGCAGAACCTCAGACCCTTTTCTAGTAGTTGGGAGTCCCTGGGAGGGGGAAAGGCAAGTATTTACATCCTTCTCTGCTGCCGCTCATGCTGTTTTGCCCTATCCATCACCTGTTTCTTCCCTTGGGATGCTATCCCATCAGTCTGCTTAAGGTCACAAGTGCCCACTCTTAATAATAAGACCTCTGAAATTAGGATGCTTTCAACTTCAAGTAAGAAAAGCTCCTATTCAAATGGTTGTGACTGTGAGCAAGTTACTTAATCTTTCTAGCCTTCTGCCCTCAATCTGAAAATGGGATGGAGCTTATCTCAAAGGCCTTACATGAGGAGTAGATGAGAAAATGCACCTAAAGCGCTTAGTGTAGTGCCTGCCCTGTAAGGCTGTGTTAATTACTGTACTCTTAGTGATTCCAGAGCCTACACGTGGCTCTGGGTCAGTGGGCCTAACAGGAGTGCCCATCACCTGCCGGCCACTGCCAGTAAGATCTCTGTGTAGACACTGATCTCATGTAATCCGCATAACAGCTCTGAGTTAGAGATGAATTATCTCTACTTTACGGATGAGGAAAATAATGCAGAAAGTAATGCAGTCTGGATTTAAAGCTGTAAGTCGTAAATGGAATAATACATGATTTCTGGGGAACATATTGTGGGAGACAGATTTTACTTTTTTATATATTCTTTTGTATCTATTTGAATTTTTAAAAATCATGTCCATGTATTATTTTCAATTTTAATTACTAGTTAATAATCTCACATAAAGTACTAGCTAACAAAAATAGAAATCTTTTTTTTTTTTTTTACCACACCTGTGCAGCTTGTGGGCTCTCAGTTCCCCAACCAGGGATTGAACCCGGGCCACGGCAGCAAAATCCTGGAATCCTAACCACTAGGCCACCAGGGAATTCGCCTAAAAATAGAAATCTTATATAAGTTTTTAAAATACACATGGTCTTTAATTTTCTTAATAGGGGAGAACAAGGCTAACCATCTTCTTCCAACTTTTCACACAAAGGCCTCAAATAGCTGTAAGTTACCTGCCCAGTCACTGGGGGATTTTTCCCCATTACAAAGAGCCAGTTTACATGGCTCTATGAACTGTCTTTTGTATTTTCTTCCACTTACCAGTTCTCCTACCTTCTAATCAGTAACTATATTTCACATGTTTACTTATCAATTTACTTATCAATCCTAGGCATTGAAGCATCCTGCAACTTGAAACCAGTGCCTAATTCTATCTGTTTTAGCAAGACATCTTTGGGTTATAATCCCTTTACTAGAATATAAGATTATTAAGCACAATACAAAAATATTTTCAAGCAAAAATGTAAAGCAAATTCTAATTAATAAGCTCATCCTCACTTCAAAGTCTTATGAGCAAGGGATCATCTTATGTTCAAATACTCTGGCATTTATCTCTTTTTGGTGTTTTGTTTCTTTCACTCTGGTCTGCAAACTTTTTCTTAAAGGACCAGATAGCAATTTATATAACCATTTAAAATGTAATCATATAATAAAAATGTAAAAGACATTCTTAGCTCACAGGTGGCTGGCCAGATTTGGCCAATGGGATTTAGTTTGCCAATACCTGGTCTATTTGCTAAATTCCCTCACTTTCTTGCATCATTTGAAAGAACAATATAATTCCCCTTTCTCAAAAAAGTAAGGAGTGTTGTTTTCCTGTCTAATGTCATACTGTCATGACTTATTAGTTACTTGCACTAGACAAAAAATAACCCACACAGTGGCTTATGCAGAATATTTTATTTATGTATTTGATATCTATATAGGTGTCTCTGTCCTCATCTTTGTCTCTGTATCCTTATTGAACCGCAAAATTCCTAAAGGATGAGACTTGTATCTGTTTAACTCAATTTGTGTACTCTCAGCAGAGCACAAGCATCAAATGGACATCTGACATATTTCAATAATGATAAACACAAGAGAAAATCAAATATAAGTCAAAGAGACATAAGAAAAAAAGTAGTTGAAGACACAAAATTCCTTATTTTAGGATTATGCTATACATAACTTGTAAAATCTACTTCACTAAGTTTATATATGAGATTATATTGGTTTTATTACTTAAAGAAAAAGGGAGAAATTGCAATAAGTTATAGGAAGAAAATGCAAAATAAAAATAACAAATATTGGACTAAAAAAAACAGTGATCAGCGAGGAAAAACAAGAAGTGGAGTGAAATAGATTTTCATTTCACTACACTGATTTTCTCTTCATGTTAAAAAAATATTGCCTTTTAGTCTTATTTGGATTGATTGGAAATGGCCAGTGATGATCTTTTTGGACTAGAAAACCAACAACACAGCTCATTAAAACAAAAGGAGCAAAAGAACAATAACCAAACCATACTTGCAGGGTTACTTCTAACATGGAAGCATAGGAAAAAAAAGCTCAAAGGCCACATTCTGTCCATTGCATCCTCCTCAGTTCAGAGAGACAAGAAATGGCATGGAAAACATCTTACCCAATTAATCCAGAAACCTCTAAACTTCCATGACACTTTTGGAAAGGTTAACAGGTTTAGCCCAGTATTTAGCATAGCCATTTCATGGTTTAAAATACATACTTAAGGACAAGTAGATAAACCAATGATCAGAAAAACTGAAGCGTGCCATTCCCATTACAATGTGATGTTAAAGTGCTGCCTAAAGACATTTTATAAAGTAAAAAGTGTTTGAAGTTTAATTTTACAAAAATTGACACCATTAAAACCAACACAATTATTTGCTATGCGTCCAATCACTGAGGTAACAATATTATAAAAATATGTAAAAAATATTCTAGTTTCATAATTACCAGATATGCTAATTCCCATACAGCTAGTATAAATTTGATTATTAAAAAAATAGTTTTGTTTCCTTAAAAGCACTTGATTCATTTACCATTTAATATCAGATAGATATTTGTTATCCTGAAGTACCAAAAAAATTACAAATAAAAATGGCAATGTCTATACTCTGGGTTTCTTGTTGGGTAGATCCTGAAGACTAAACTTTGGAATTTCACCAGAAGGAGCATATGGAATTCTCTTTGAAGACACCTTTTTGCCAATTGTTTCAATCTAGAGGGGAAAAAAAGATTTTAGAAAGAAAATTATTAACAATTACAATACTTAAATGTAAAAACTCTGTAATGTAGTATAATATCTGCACTCCCCTTTTCATATTCATAACAGGGCACATTGACTCCTGTCATTCACGACACCAGACTCCCTCAAACAGAATAGGGAACCACCTGCCACGATTGTTTCAGTAGCACATGTGAAAGCAATAAACAGACCAGATTCCAGTTAATGCACATTCTTTCAAACTCTATTCTAATGTCTGTTTCCCTCATTCTAAAAAGCTTGCATAAGCTATAACAGCATAGCTTTTTAGAAGTTCAGGCTTCAGAGTCTGAAAGGCTCTAGCTGGAATCCTCACTAACTGCTATTACCTAAACCCTCGAAGGTCTTTCTTCCTTGTCGTAAATGGTGTTACCCATCTACCTGAAAGAGTTGTGGTAAGGATTCAATTAGATAAACTGCTCAGCACGGTATCGGGCATGCGAGCCAACCTTCAATAAATCAACGGTAGTCAATTTTCATTTTGCATATTACATTTAAAATTTTTCCCCTCTATCCAAAATAATCAATCTTATCTTTAAAGACACTGCTTCTTTAATAGTCATAAGTTTATCTCCTCTCTACACAGCACAGATAAATATACTAAACAATCTTCATAAATGTCTTTTTAATTAAAAATTAATATTTAATGCTGACTCGTACCACAAAGGGCTTCTGCTTTATATTCATCAGTTGTCTTATTTAGTGGCTTATAAATTCCCTTTATTTAGTAATTCTAGTCTAATTGTTTTTCTAATCCTTACTTGGAAAAGTTAATTTTATAAGAACTCAAACTCATTTTAAATATATATACCTCTACATATCTTCTCCTTTAGATGAGTAAAACAGGAATGAGAGAAAATGTGTCTGTGCCTGCAGATAATCTTTAAAAAATAACATTGCTGAGTTTCAGTCATAACTGTGAAAAACAGTCACATTACTCACTAAGGAGGGGTAGGATAAAAGGGTCCCCAGGGGGACTTCCCTGGTGGCAGAGTGGTTAAGAATCCGCCTGCCAATGTAGGGAACATGGGTTCGATCCCTGGTCCAGGAAGATCCCACATGCCGTGGAGCAACTAAGCCCGTGTGCCACAACTACTGAGCCCATGTGCCACAGCTACTGAGGCCATGTGCCACAGCTACTGAGCCCGTGTGCCACAACTACTGAAGCCCGCATGCCTAGAGCCCGTGCTCCGCAACAAGAGAAGCCACCGCAATGAGAAGCCTGCACACCGCAACAAAGAGTAGCCCCCGCTCGCCACAACTAGAGAAAGCCCACGTGCAGCAACAAAGACCCAGTGCAGCCATAAATAAGTAAATAAATTAATTAAAAAAAAAAAAAAAGGGTCCGCAGGGTCTTTGATGGAGTGTGAACAGACAAGGATGTCATTTGATTTTTCTTGCAAGTTAATCTCTCATGAATGAGACATGGGCACTGAATTCTAAATAAGAAGGATCTTCAACAAGTCAGTGACAGGTTAAGAGAAACAATTCAGATATTCTCAACAGTGGATGAAGACTTATCAGTACCTCTCCTAGACAGCTAGTGCTGAGCAGATGCACACAGCCAGCTCTAAACACTGCTGCACTCTGCCCTGCTTCGGGACTATGCTGACAGCAATCTCCTGGCAGATTTCTTTATCCTCCCAACCACCCCCCAAGCCTCCCACTCCATTTCTGCTCTGAGGAAATGTAAAGTAGCTCCCTCTTATTAATACTTTTGGGGCCCCTGGTAGAACTGAAATGGATGCAACATAAAATGTACTGTGCAGGTTTGTGTCAGCTCTCTAAACGTTCCATAATTAACTGACAAACTCTGAATTAAAAGAGGGCCAGCACCACTGCAGCTCCCATACTTTTCATTCAGACCTCTCACAGCACCAGCACAGTGCTGAGCATCCAGAGGCATAGGATCCTATACCAACATGTGACAACTATATTGCATATTGCAGTTTTCAAAACATTCATATAGGAATAAGTGACCTGGCCTCAGACCGGGTCAGTGTGATGCAGACAGTGCAGCAGAGTAGCTTTGGAGGCTCCAGGAAAAAAAAAAAAAATTTTTATCTGTATATTTTCTTACTTGATGTTTATATGAGGTAAGGCAAGGCATATCTTGGCCCCATATGATAGGCAACTGATATTATGTAAGAAAGACCAACACTGAATGACCTTTAGATCACAATTTTAAGGAGGGAGTGGAGTACTTCACAAATACCACAGAACTTCCCAGAGAATTGACTGACATGTTGCCCAGAGTTATGCTATTGCTAAATGAAAAAATATTAAAATTCTAAAACTCAAAGCCTTTAAAAAGGAAATAACCGAACAAATGAAACAAAACCAATCCAGGATCATGCTTACCTGGAAGCCAATGGTTTGTAGTTCATTGTGGAGCCCATCCAGGACACGTCGTCCATCAAAGATAAAGGCTGGCTTCAGCATTTTTTTATGAATGCGTTCATAGTCCAGTTCCTGTAAAGACAGAACCAAAGAAACAAGTAGAGCATATATGGGAACACATACTCAACCCCAAATGGTCCTAGAACACCTCTAAAATTTTCCTTAATCTCACTACTGTCACCTCACCTTAAACATGTCCCATTCAGTGCAAATCACAACAGCATGGGCACCATCACATGCTTCATAGGGGTCCTTGGAAATGGTCACGAGCCGGGCCACTATAACAACCCAACAGAAAGTTGGAATAAGAAAGGAGTGATGTGAAATTATGCATTTTAACACTAAGATTGCTGGAGGAGTTGAGGGTCTGACAGAAGTGGAATGGTCTGGTTGAAGTGTGAGTAGGGGTAACGGTGGGGGGCCTGGAGTACTCCCAATTTTGCCCCAGAAGCAACTCCTTGGAATCTCCGGGACTTTTTAGAATATGTTGGAAAAATCACTAGACTAACCCACAGCTGATTACTTCAAATCAAAGTTGATGAAGCAATGTCTGAGAGTTTAATTTTAGAGAAATAAGGTTGAAAAGAGGGGCCTACCAGTGATATAAATGATAAATACTGAACAACCAAAGGTTTCTAGAGAACAAAGTCTGGGGGCCCAAACTCAAAGTGATACATGAGACTCGAAGCCTACTTACCTTGGTCATCCTCTGAAACTCCTGGATGAGAAAGATCCACAACTATTTGTTCCCTTGGTACTTTTGGATCATATATATGGAGGTGTGCACCTTCATCCATCAAATATTTGCTAATATATATACTAGACGACTCTCTGAAGGAAAAAAAAATCAGTATTGCTGCACTTTTAAATGGCATATATTCTAAATTTTTTTTTTAATTATTTTTTTTTTGGCCATGCCGCATGGCAGGTGGGGATCCTAGTTCCCCGACCAGGGATCGAACCCACGGCCCCTGCGTTGGCAGAGTCTTAACCACTGGACCGCCAGGGAAGTCCCATAAATAGCATATATTCTAATACCTAAGGGGTTTAATATACAGGTGAGATTCTATTTCTTGTGAAGTTATTGATGTCCACTTTATTTTTATTCTTTATACTATATACATACATGTATTTCACATACACAACCGCCATCAAAAAAATCAGGATAAGGCCTTTCTCGCCTTCTGAGGTGGCCCAGACTCTGTCTGTGGAGTGTGTTTCTCTCTAAATAAATCCACTTCTTACCTAAAAAAAAAAAAAAAAAAAAAAAAATCAGGATAAGATGAGGAGTTAACATTCTCAAAAAGGCTGAAATATTTCAAAGAACTGGTACCTTGTATCGCCGGTGTCCTTTTTGAATGCAAACCCCAAAATAGCTATCTTCTTATCAGTCACTGTATTAAACAGACTGTCTATAATCCGGGAAGCAAACCTCCTTCTCTGGTAGTCATTCATGTCTATGACCTGAAATGACAAGGACAATTATGCAAGGATCAGTTACAAGAGGTGCAGCCTGTACCATACACTGCTCACAGCTTTATGGTGCGTACTCTTGTATGAAATACAAGCCTTATAAATTAACAGGAGGCAAATATTAACAACCTCTTTAGTATCTACAGACTGAAAAAAATAAAGAAAGAAAGAATTACCCACCCCCCACTCCTTATAGCCAGCCTGAAAATTTTCATTTTCATTTGGCTTAACTTTCCATGCATCGGGCTGGGATGGATGTTAAGGTGGGGAACACAGCTAAATTTCAACCCCATTTGAGGTCCAGCCATGAGGCCACCTAAAAAAAGCACATAGCCAACTTCTCCAAACCCTGTGGAAGCGATTAAACCCCAAAGTACTCCTTCATATGCTTACCCCCGACCCCTCACCAGAACTGAGTGTGAGTAGAAAGTGGACAGAGAACAGTCAAACTATGTACAGAGTTATAGCTGCCTCTGGATGAACCATAACAGCACAAACATCTGGCAAAATTTTTAACTAAATGTTACGAGTAAAACATAACATAGTCTCTGATCACCTAATCTGTTACTCTCCTAAGAATTTACAAACAAGACATCATATTGGTGACCAGATGGATATAAGGAAATACTTTTTTTTTTAAGACTCTAAGCTTCTAGAAGCCGTCTCAGAGCCTGAGAGCTTGGGAAATGAGCCAAAAGTTTTGGAAAATCAAGCCTTTATCTGCATTTTCCCCACAATGGACAGTAAGATAAAGCCATCATACTGGATTGAGTGAAACGAACCTAAAAGTGTACATTTCCCTAAAAATGTTAATTTCCTTCCATTCCTACTTACTGCTGAAATCTGAAAAACTGTAAACTTGGGGAAAAAATATTTGGGAAAGGTACATACACTGGCTGGTATCTTGAACAAATTACTTAACATTGCTAAGCCTCAGCTTCCTCATCTATATATGAGGGATAATATTAACGATGAGGACTAAGATACTACACGTAAAGTGCTTAAAAGAATGCCTGGCACAGAGTAAGCATGCAATAAATGTTAACTCTATTTCCAGTTTGAGAAGGGTCTCTAATTTTAGCTCTGTGAATCTCAAAGAGACAAAACAAATATCAACGTATGCAAACCACTTGGAAGCATGACAATAGAGGTTCTTTTGCCTTTACTTTTATCTTACGCCTTTCAAGATAGAGAAGAATTATAATTAAAAGTAATATTTCTTGCTTTACTCAGGGAGCAAATTTAGTTATTAAAATTAGAAGGAATACTGGTTTATCATAAACTTCCATCATAGATGATTACCAAAAAAGACAAATTATAAACACAGAAGCCCAACAAATAAACCTAAAATGAACATATTGAATATAATAATAATTGAGTTCCTGGAAAAAATTAATCCTATCAAAAACATTTGACAGAAAAGGGTGACATGTTTTAATTAGAAGTTAATCATAACCTGTTGACTATAAAAATTAATACCTGCTGCCAATAACGAGCTACTTCGGGTAAATTTAGAGCCTCACAGAGATAAACCAAATTCAGAACATCCTTTTGAAAGCAACTCCCACCAAAACCTGAAGAAAGAAAAAAAAAAAAAGATATTTTCATTTAGGAACCAAACAACTAAATCATATTACAAATTTCTTTGTCGTACTAATCAGAGGGCCTATGCTTGGATTTTTAATAATAAAATTTGAATGTTGGAAAATTAATGGGTTTATAACTTGTATGAAATTTGCAAGCAACTAATCAACTCTATAAATAATTTCCTAATAATTATAAATAATCTTAAATAATTACAAATAATTATAAATAACTTTCTAGCTTAAGTTTTATTGTGGCTATATTTTCTATTTTTTCCCCTCATTCAGCTGGTATCACTGCCCTGCATCTCTAACTCTAACATAGAGCTGGCAAACTTTTACAGGCCAGGTAAAAAATATTTTAGCATTTGTGGGCCATACAGTCTCTGGCACAACTATTCAACTCTGCCTTTGTAGCTCAAAAGCAGTCATAGACAATATATAATCAAATGGGCATAGCTATTTTCCAATAAAACTTATTTACAAAAACAAGCTGTGGGCCGCATTTTGGCCTGGGGGCTGTAGTTTGCCCACCCCTGTTCTAGTGCAATGCAGTATACAATGAGGGTTGGTGTGGGCTTTGGAGTCAGAAACATCTAGCCACTAATTAGTTTTATGACTTAGAGCAAGTTACAAAAATTCCCCCGATCCTTAATCATCTCTAGAAACACCAACACCTTTGTAAAAGGTTATAAGGAATTTTTTTTTTTTTTTTGGCTGTGTTGGGTCTTCATTGCTGCGCGCGGGCTTTCCCTAATTGTGGCAAGCAGGGGCTACTCTTCATTGTGGTGCGTGGGCTTCTTATTGCAGTGGCTTCCTTGTCGCTGAGCACAGGCTCCAGGCGCACGGGCTTCAGTAGTTCCACCATGAGGGCTCAGCAGTTGCGGCATGCAGGCCCTAGAGGGTGCAGGCTCAGTAGTCCTGGCACGCAGGCACTAGGGCGTGTAGGCTTCAGTAGTTGTGGCTCACAGGCTTAGCTGCTCCATGGCATGTGGGATCTTCCCAGACCAGGGATCGAACTCATGTCCCCTGCACTGGCAGGCAGATTCTTTTTTTTTTTTTTTTTTTTTTTTTTAAACATCTTTATTGGAGTATAATTGCTTTACAATGTTGTGTTAGTTTCTGCTGTATAACAAAGGCAGGTGGATTCTTAACCACTGCACCACCAGGGAAGTCCCGGTTATAAGGATTAATAATTAAGATATATAAAGTTCAGAACTTGGTGCATAATACGCCTCAGTAAATAGGAGCTATTTTTATTAAACAGTCACTAGGAGAAAATATCAAAAAGATACAAAAGGCCAGGGAAATCAGTACTGAGAAATGGCATAAAGCCCCAGAAATACAGGAAAGGCTGTCTATGGCCCAATGTGTAAAAGACTCTATTTACCTTTACATCAATCTTATTAACTTATATGCAAAAGAAACATCGTCAGTTCTTGTTAAACTCAGTAATTATGTTCTACAGATTTGCCACAAACAATGAATTAGCAAATACTGAAGCACTGCTCCTAGGCGAAATACAGCATTAGGTTCCTGTGAGCTTCTGGTCACATTTTTGCCAATTGATCAACATAATCTTGCTTTATGTGTATTTCTGTTTAAAGACACCTTATTTAAAAATACTGTTGATTCATTAACATTGAACTCACAGCCAATAGCACTATAACTCATGCCTGAATGAATGAAGCTTATCAAACCACATGTATTTTCTCCGTAAGGCACATCATAGCTTGCTGATGCTTTGGAACACTAGACAAAACTTCAGCAATATGCTTGGGGGCCATTTTAAACAGTGAAATCACAGGGAAAAAAAAGCACAAAAATGCAGCACTAAATAGACCACAAAAAGAGCACATATTTGCAGTATGAAAGCTAAAACAAGAAGGTATGAGTATTGCCCTATTCAGCTGGGAATATGTGTTGGGTGACTCAAATTTTTTGCTACTCTGTTCATGTCTGCAAATGACCACATGAGTATTGATGCTGGATTACAAATACATTTTATCAAGTAGGCTAATTCACAAATATGGAATCCACAAATAATGAGGATTGACTGTAGTTCACCAAGGTCACTTTCCATAATTGTATTAGTAGGAAAAGCAAATGATAAGGAATTTTTTCCTATTTGCTTCAATAAGGTGTTACATGATTTCCTATGTGGTCTCCCAAACTTATTCTACCTAAATGCTCTAACAAAATACTAATATATTCCTCCTAAAACACTGAACTATGTTTATCTACCAATCAGTCAGTAATTATTAAACAATATAAGTAACAGTTGCCTCACTTAGACAGTCCCTGATAGGCTGAAGCTTACATGTATAATGGAATCATTATTTTAAGGGCATTTAAGTTAAGCAAAGGCTTCCTTAAAGTTAGAGACCTAGCTAACTGAACCTACTTTATGTACAGAAAAATTTCAACTTACCAACACTGGCTTTCAGAAACTTATTTCCAATTCTCTGGTCCATTCCAATGGCTGTTGCCACCTCTTCTATATCAGCTCCTGTTGCTTCACAGAGGGCACTTATAGAGTTAATGCTGCTGATTCTCTGTGCTAGAAAAGCATTTGCTGCCTTAAAAGAAAAAAAAAGGAAGAATACGATGAGTTAAAATAAAAATTTTATATATCCGTATTATATTTCATTGAGTTGATCCAAATTACTGAGGGAGATATAAGTTACTGATGGGCTCAATTTGCGGAGGCAGTGGGTGGGTTGGTAAGGGAAAATGTTTTAAATTAGAGAAGAAAGATGATGAAGAAAGGGTAAAAGAAGGGAAAGAGTGATTTTTTAAATTACTATTTTAATTAATTACATTAATAGTAATGTAATTACTATTTTTTACATATTCCAGAATATTTTATACCCAAATATTTGATCCCCTTGTGAATATTATTTCATAATATACAAGAATATTATCTTCAAAAGCATATCTTTTTATTAATATTAACAAAGTACCTGCGTAGCTTATCAGGGTTAAGAGAAATAAGTCCTTGGCTTTACATTTAATAGAGAGTTGAGTGCTGTGTACCAACCAGTTTGGAAAGTTCTGAAGACCAAGTATTAGTGGTGAGGATCTTTTCTCTGGGAACCCAGTGCTCATACACAGCACACAGTGCCTGCACAGCTCTCTGACCCTCTGGGGTTTCATCCCCTCCAATCAGTACTCTGTCTGGGTTCTTCAGGTCCTTGATGGCCGTTCCTTCTGCCAAGAACTCAGGGTTGGACAGCACCTAGACTCCCAACGCAAAGGAAAGTTTTAAGCTAGAATTAATTACGGATAACTTTAAAGCATCGATATTTACACAAGAAGAGCCAGATTCCTTTTTTTTTTTTTTTTTTTTTTGTGGTACGCGGGCCTCTCACTGTTGTGGCCTCTCCCGTTGCGGGGCACAGGCTCTGGACGCGCAGGCTCAGCGGCCACGGCTCACGGGCCCAGCCGCTCCGTGGTATGTGGGATCTTCCCGGACTGGGGCACAAACCCGTGCCCCCTGCATCGGCAGGCAGATTCTCAACCACTGCACTACCAGGGAAGCCCGAGCCAGATTCTAATGCTTCCTTTTTTTTTACCTGTAAATTCAAGTTGGGTTTTGTGTTTGCATCAAATATTCGACGAATACTCTCTGCTGCCCGCACTGGGACTGTGCTTTTCTCAGTCACAATTTTGTACCCGTATGAGTTTTGCACAATGCGTCTAGCACAAGCTTCAATGTACTTCAGATCTGCTGCACGGCCTTTCCCCATTCCGTAGGTTTTGGTTGGAGTGTTCACCTGATGAAAGTATACATGATTAAGAACAGAGTATGAGATATTCACTGATTTCAAGATATGCCCTGGACCATCAACTGACTAGTCAACTGGGAAGTTAACATCATTAGGAGCCCTGGTTTCACCCTCTATTAGTTCCATGGAAATAATATTTTATGAGAACTCATTCAGTACATTTCTGTTGAGAACCTACTATATATGGGTCAGAATCAGGGCAGGCAGGTTCCAAGCTAAGCCTGCAGATATAAAGATGAAAGAGACTCCAAAAGGAATTCACAGTCTGAAATGAAATGTAGTTTTCTCTTTCTTCCTCTCTTGATGGTATGTAATATATTATCCCGGTCTTTAAAACTAAACTTTAAACTCCTTTTTATTCTCCTTTTTTTTTTTTTTTTGGTACGC
>NC_041220.1:79513783-79562254 GCF_002837175.3 Physeter macrocephalus | reverse complement strand
TGGGATCTTCCCGGACCGGGGCACGAACCCGTGTCCCCTGCATCGGCAGGCAGATTCTCAACCACTGCGCCACCAGGGAAGCCCTCTCCTTTTTTATAGACCTATATCAATAGGTTTTTTAAAATGTCTGCAGTATCATTCACAAATGCTTTCTTGGCTCATTAGAGCTAGAAATTATCTAGCGTCTTCAGGATACAGAATACTATGTGGACAAAGACTAATCATACAGAAAGAAAAATAAATCATGAGTCCAGAGTCTAGGCATTTAGTTTTGGCTTAGCTGTATCATGTAAACTTGGAGAAGTGTGGCTGCCTTTGTCTCAATGACCTCATTGGAAAATGAGAATAACACACTCTCTAAAATCTAACACACAAGTTTTATAACACTCTCGTAAAAATGAAAGTACTCTGGAAAGTCTAAAATTCTATGTAGGAATAATTTTTGAACCAGTAAGTAGCACCAACTGTCTTCTCTTGACAAGCTTATAACTTAATGGGAGACTACATAAAGGAATCAAGCCAAAATAAATCAAAACGTGAAGATTGGGTTGAGGTGTAAAAAGCAGGAGGAAAAAGTTGTTTATATGCATGGAACAACTTAGGAAAAGACCTAGACGTGGAAGTAAGGGTGCAGTGGAACACAGAAGGGCAAAAATGGTTAATGGGATAATGTGAAACATGCCAGAGATGAGGATGATCAGATGGCTTCCCTGGGAAAGGAGCTCTGAAGATAACAGTTGAAAACTGATTCAATAGTATAAAACTATTTCTACCTGGAATTTGCCTAAAAATAATTTGGGTAATCTGGGGTGGGAGGAAAGGGAGAGAAGTAGTAAATAAATAAAGATCAGCCATGAAAACTGTTGACAATGGGGTTCACTATATTGTTGGTTTCATTTTTTGTATAAGTTTGGTGTTTTCCACAATGAAAAGTATACAACAAGCACATTAAAAAAAAAAAACTGATGCAGAGAATAATGGGAACTAGGTAGGAGTTTTTTTGTGTGTGTGTGGTACACGGGCCTCTCACTGTTGTGGCCTCTCCCGTTGCGGAGCACAGGCTCCGGACGCGCAGGCTCAGCGGCCATGGCTCACGGGCCCAGCCGCTCCGCGGTATGTGGGATCTTCCCGGACTGGGGCACAAACCCTACAATAAATTACCCTAACAGGCACACAAAGTAATAGCTTGGAAAGATTTAAGGCAGCTGAGGCTAGATCGGCAGAGAAGCAAGCGTAAAATCAGCTATCTGTGCCAGACCACACTAAGGTGAACTCTATTGCCTTAAGAATAGATACTTAAAAAAATTTTTTTCGTATAGAAAAGTCCCCTATTCCTATTCCAGGCTATGGTTATCCAAATGTCGGACTAAGGTAACTTCTTGATTTTCTCCAAGCATCTAGCTACTCCAAAATAATTTCTCCTTTTCTATGCCTCTACCCTAACCTCCTGCAAGCTTAAGTAGAAGATTGGGTAGGTAAGTCATAGAAGTGGCACCAATTTCTCTGAAATAATTTTAAAAAAGAGAGACTGAATTCATAACACAGTTTTACCAAGGGTTTCATTACTACTTTCTTCTGGAGTTCCTATTTCTTCACAGTACTGCTTTTGTCTCAACACACAATCAATTCAACATCATCTCTGCTCTATGGACCCCATGGTGTTTATCTCATGGAACCCAGTCAAAGCTCATACCACTGGCTTTCTCTTTATTCCTTAAGGCTGTACAGGTCTTGAGTCATATAACACCTTAGCTCAGCCACCAATTGGTGATAACTATACCATCACACACAGAATATTTGAGTAGATGGTTACCAGGACAGCAAGAAAAAAGTTATCTTGGTTCAAATACTGAATTATCAGAGTGTATTCCCAAGCATTCATTCTACTTGTTTCATTACAAAGGTACAACAGTTAAGCCCTATTATGAGCTGAAGGTGTCTGTGGACTAGCCTAATAACCTAACAAACATATGCCAAGTTCTAAACAATTAGTTTAAAATGACTTTTGGAACATAAACTCATCTAAATAGGAGATGCCTGTAAGTTTGCAGCAAACTTTACCTGATTCTTTTTATCTCACTTCCACCATGCAGTGGAAACAAGAAATGATGAAATACATATACTATCACCATATGTGCTCACACATGCTCACATGTTACCAGCACTTCCTAATTCTAGATCTCATATTAGAAACTTTCTCTGAACTTATTTGTTCAATGATCTGAAATGATCAGGTGATTATAGAGTTTGGTGAAGTGTTGGATAAAGTTAGTGATAATCAAAATTCAACTGGACAACTCTATACTAAGTAATGCTGTGGCTTAATACCAATGGCTTTACTATTAAAATACAATGAAACTTCTATATAGACGAGAATACATTAAAACTCACACAGCAAAGGAAAATACTTACAGAAATAAATACAAGATCAGCTTCTTTAATGGCATCATCAATATTGGTAGAAAAAAATAGATTTTTTCCTCGACAGGATTCTACCACTTCTTTTAGTCCTGGCTAAAAAGAAAAAAGAAAAGAAGTTGTACATACAATTTACCAGCATATGAGATAACCCAATAGTATAGAATTACATTCATTAAGGGGAAGGTCATGTGTAATTTAAAGGTCTAGATTTGCTCTCAAATAACACCTCTGTAGAAAAATCAAAGATTATACTGGTACCGAAGGCCATCAGGTGTACATTATGTAACAAATAAAGCAAACCTGAACTTGCCACAATTAAAGCAGCAGATTAATTTAATGCATGTCATTCTTTACCATGTTCCGGACTACTTCATAAGAGTTAACAATTAACTCCAAGTATCAACACAATCATCAGAAAAGTCAAAAGTCTTTGTGGTTTCAAGAAAACATTTGATTTTTCATTGTCACTAGAATACAGGTTTTTACTCCCAAGAATTCAGGCCATAGAATACAGGCCATTCAGAGTGGTTATGAAACAGTCTTTACTCTACACATACATAAATATATATTTTTTCTAAGTCCCATTATAAGAAACACTTCTATTAAAGAATTTGTTACTTTTCCCATACAATTTAACAGGAGATATAATTAAGAATTTTGAGCTGTACAACACCACCTAACAAGTATTCTTGCCTCCACCCCCCAAAAAAATCAGATCTAAATCTGATCAGACCAGTCCAATTAGCAAAATCTGTTTATCTACAGGATAAACAACCTGGTTTCTTCAATAAACAAACTGAAGAGAAAAACAAAGAGAGAAAAAGAGAGATTAAAATATTGTGGTCTTGGGACTTCCCTGGTGGCACAGTGGATAAGACTCCACGCTCTCAATGCAGGGGGCCTGGGTTCAATCCCTGATCAGGGAACTAGATCCCACATGCATGCCGGCCGCAACTAAAAGTTTGCATGCCACAACTAAAGTGCCAGGGAGACACAACTAAGGAGCCCTGGAGCCACAACTAAGGAGCCCTGGAGCCACAACTATGGAGCCCACGTGCTGCAACTAAGACCTGGCACGACCAAATAAATTTTAAAAAATATATATTGTGGTCTTAGGGAATTCCCTGGCAGTCCAGTGGTTAGGACTCTGTGCTTCCACTGCAGGGGGCACAGGTTTGATTCCTGGCCGGGGAACTAAGATCTCACATGTTGTGCAGTGAGGCCAAAAAATATATATATATATATATATATATTTTATATATATATATAATATATTTATTATATATATGTATATAGTGATCTTAAAAGACACTTAAGTGATACAAATCTATTGCAATATATGGCTCTTACTTGGATTCTGATTCAAATAAACCATGGAGGGGAAGGACATGTTTAAGAATTCTTAAAAACCAAAGCAAAACAGACCTTCTTCTCTCCTGGGAGAGAAGGTTCAAATAATATCCAAAATATTATGGATGTACAGAAAACTATATAGCAAAGTAAAAAGTCAATTCAGGGGCATAAGTCTAGAATTATATCCAGAGGTAATTCACTTTTCTTCATGGTTCTGTGGACTTTTAACATAAGCAATCAGAGAAAGTGTAAAATGTAAATTCAAAATTTCTATTAGTTTGGCTAAAATGTATAACAGGACCAGCAAAATATATGAACCACTGCACCATGAATATAGTGTCACTAATTATGGCAACTGGTTCCTTAGTTATTTTGACTAGGTTCTAGAAAATAAGAGTAAAAGGTTATGGAGTTGGAATTTTACAGAGAAGATTTAATTAAATCCTATATAATCTCCTAACATTTAAATTAAAGTAACCTAAAATCAGAGCAATGCAGAATTTATACTAAGTCTTAATAAGACCTCAAAATGAACAACTACATTATTCTGTTAAAATCAATGGGATATTTGTAGATATCCAAAATGGATGCAGAAGCAGTTGATAATATAAGTTCTAACTCTTATTAGATTCATTATGTAATTTTCATAACTAGTATTTAGAATTTATATGGCACTTTTTATGGAAGAAAAATCCTTTCACAGGATAAAATTAGCTTTCATTTTACTCAGAAAAAGCAAAGCAAATTATCCACTTTGGCTTTTTAGAAGTAGTTATTAAATTGTTTTTTTAATGAACAAAGTTAACAAAAAAGCAACGACTATTCAATAAATACGGCAACACAAAACAGAATGTTTCCATTGGTTTTTTTGTTTGTTTGGGTTTTTTTGGCCACACTCTGCAG
Organism: Physeter macrocephalus; assembly: GCF_002837175.3. Classification (NCBI taxonomy): domain Eukaryota; kingdom Metazoa; phylum Chordata; class Mammalia; order Artiodactyla; family Physeteridae; genus Physeter; species Physeter macrocephalus. Next base: position 79,557,577 of record NC_041220.1, on the reverse strand, counting down.
CTTGTGGGATCTTAGTTCCCCAACCAGGGATTGAACCCGTACCCTTGGCAGTGAAAGTGCGGAGTCCTAACCACTGGACCACCAGGGAATTCCCTTCATTGTTAAATATTAAGAGTTTCTATTATGCTGTTCCCTGAGTAAAAACTTTAATATCTTACTACCATATTTCATCTGATAGTCATTACTATTTACTTCTCAGGTGGTAAAAATGACTACTTTTTTATTAACATAGTTTTGACCCATAAAATAAGCCTATAAGACTAGAAGGAACCACAATGGACACATAAATTCATGGACCCTAAGTACATTTGGCTGGGTTTTTTCAATGTAGCCTGGTAATCTTTTTACTTGTCCTCTCATTCTGAGATTACTGCTCCAACCTCCACTACTTCTTCTTCAGAGTAGCTGGCCTCCCGCTTTCAGACAATGGAGATGACCAACGTTTCACTTCTATTTCCTGTTCCCACCAACAAAACAGTATCTTCATCCACCCTTGTTTACTTCCCTCCAGTCTCTGAGAAAGAGGCTTTCAAGGCCAATACCTCTTCTTGTGTTTTTGATCCCATCATCTTTGCTATTTTTCTAGACTTTATTCCATCAATTAGCCCCTTCCTTCTTATACTTTTGACCTTTCCTTCTCTATGTGATTTGTCTACCTTAGTTTATTAACATGCTTGATTCTTTATCAACCATAGGAAAAAATATAATTTTTAAAAATCACTGCTTTTGCACTTCTCTGGTGGCACAGTGGTTAAGAATCTGCCTGCCAATGCAGGGGACATGGGTTTGAGCCCTGGTCTGGGAAGATCCCACATGCCATGGAGCAACTATGCCCATGCGCCACAACTACTGAGCCTGAGCTCTAGAGCCACGAGCCACAACTACTGAGCCCATGCACCTAGAGCCTGTGCTCTGCAACAAGAGAAGCCACCACAATGGGAAGCCAGCGCACTTCAACGAAGACCCAACGCAACCAAAAATAAATTAAAAAAAAAAAAAATCACTGCTTTTACCGTGTCCCTCTCCGGTGACCACCCCCTTTATTTCCTTCTAATTAAACCTTTTAAAAGAAGAGTCTTACTACTTTTCTACACTCTCTCATTTCTTCAATCTCCTACCTTTTGTAATTGTTCTTGTAAAAGTTACAACGGTCCCCATAATACCGAATTTCATGAGTATGTCTCTGTTCTTATTTCTCCTGTGTTTGGCAGAATTGACAGCTTACTCATTCATTCAGCAAATATTGATATTTGTTGATTACTTACTAAGTACTGGTCACCGTGTTCGTCACTCAATCAAGATATATACATCTTTATGGAGCCTGCGCTACTAAAACTCTTCTGGCTTTTGGTTCACCTTCTCTGAACTACTCTTCAGTGCTTCTCTAAGGCATTTCTTCCTCCACCCCTCATCAAACATTAGCATTTTGACCCCATGCTGTTCTCTCTACAGGCTCTTCTTGGGAGAGCTCAACTACTCTGACTTTAACTACTGTCTGCATAATTTATTTTTTTAACTTCCTGCATAATCTTAAGTTTACATCTTCAGCCCTGAATTTCCTTTTTTTTGGCCATGCTGCACGACTTGTGGGATCTTAGTTCCCTGACCAGGGTCTGAACCCAGGCCATGGCAGTGAAAGTGCTAAGTCCTAACCACTGGACCACCAGGGAATTCCCCAGCCCTGAATTCTTGAATATCATTCTTGATTCCTTCCTCTACTTCATCCTTCTTGAATCAACAATCAAGTCTGATCATTTTTCCTTCTAAATATTTCTCTTGGGAATTCCTTGGTCACATACCAGAAGCCGCAGGGTAAGGCCAAAAAAAAAATTTCTCCAATTAGTCTAGTGAGTTTCAGAGTGAATGGAGTGAGGGTGGAACAACTATCAAGGAGGCTGTGTACTCAAAAGAGTTCATTAAATATAATTACATATTAGTTATCTTTTCTTTATCAGTGACCAGGAGTTAAACATTAGTCACCAAAAGAGACTCTCTGATATGAAAAATTGGTATTTACAATGAAAAATCAATGCCATAGATTTTTATAATATCATTGAAAACAAATATCTGCTTGGTTGTGTATTTTTTTTTAATTTTATGTATGTATGTATGTATTTATTTGGCTGTGTTGGGTCTTCATTGCTGCTTGCTGACTTTCTCTAGTTGCGGCGAGCGGGGGCTACTCTTTGTTGCGGTGCTCAGGCTTCTCACTGCAGTGGCTTCTCTTGTTGTGGAGCATGGGCTCTAGGCGCACGGGCTTTAGTAGTTGTGGCGCACGGCCTTCAGTAGTTGTGGCTCACGGGCTCCACAGGCTCAGTAGTTGTGGCGCATGAGCTTAGTTGCTCCCCGGCATGTGGGATATTCCCAGACCAGAACTCGAACCCATGTCCCCTGCATTGGCAGGCGGATTCTTAACCACTGAACCACCAGGGAAGTCCCTTGTTTGTGTGTTTTTTAATGCATAATAGAATACAAATTTAAGGAGGAGGTTGACTGCAAAGGTATCTAAGGTTTCTCTGGAAATAAAAATATTTCTTTGCCTTGTCCAGGTAGATCAGTATAAAATCACAAGCAGTAACAATATCTATAAGCTACTCAATAAAGGAATTCAGAAAGAAGCATGAATTCTGGTTAAACCTGCCATTTGTTTTTCTTCTTTTATAGTTCTTCCTGTTTGACATTTCACATAACATTTTACATCTCCTATATGGCCAAGGAAATGTGCACGAATAGTTAGTTTTACAACATAAACAAAAAATGGAACAAAGGCCTAACATATCTTTGAAAATGGATAATTGGGACACACAGTTCATTTCCACAAGTTTTGTTTTGTTTTGTTTTGTCTTTTTAAATACACGCTACAGAAATCATTTATTTTCTTCTGATTTATAAATTTCTTAAGCAGGTGTCTTTTAACAACTGATGTGTAAGAAAGACACATGAAAATTATAAGCCTAAAGTCATTTACTTGCTAAGAGGAAAATCATTCTACTTGTTAAGAAGATTTCTTCTAGAATTTTAAAGTAGCAGTGCCATGTTTTTAACCTCCAAAGTCAGCTGGGTTGTTTTTTTTTTTAAAGATTCCATTTCCTTTGCAGGCTACAACTAAATAGTGCAGAACTAAAATAGCTGCTTCGGTTGTCATCATCTAATTTTGTGGAGTAGACAGATTAAAAATGAGATAAAAATAAGACTTTAAAGACCAGATAATTATAACCATTAAATAAAGCCAATACAATTATGGGACATTAGAGTTCTGAGAACTCAGAAGTTGCTTCTAATGAGCACAGTGCTAGCTAGACTTTGAAATCTTTTATATTCTATTTAAAGAGATTTAAAGAAGAAAAAATTTATTCATGAAATAAAACTGTGAAACAAGAAATACTTTTGTTTCTTCGTTTATAAAAGCTAGGTTATTGAGAAAAACAAGTAAGATGTGGAAAAAAATCATCTTAGATCTTAACTCTTTTAATCTAACTATATATCCCAACTGGATTCGATATCAATGTAGAATACACTATTTATTTTTTTTGGAGGAATTTAACTTTTAATTTTTAAAAAAGTAACAAGAGTATAACATGGCAAATTCAGATCATCCTCTCACTTCTTTTGTGGCTTACTGTTGTTTTTATTTGGGGTTTTTTGGTTGTTATTTATTTTTATTGAAGTATAGTTGATTTACAACATTGTGTTAGTTTCAGATCTATAGCATAGTGACTCAGTATTTTTGTAGACTGTACTCCATTATAGGTTATTACAAGATGATGGGTAAAATTCCCTGTGCTATACAGTATATCCTTGTTGCTTATCTATTTTATATACAGTAGTTTGTACCTGTTAACCCCTTACCCCTAATTTGTCCCTCCTCCCTTCCCTCTCCCCTTTAGTAGCCACAGGTTTGTTTTCTATATCTGTAGAACACACTATTTTTATTTTTTTCCCCATTTACTTATTTATTTATGGCTGCGTTGGGTCTTTGTTGCTGCGTGCAGGCTTTCTCTAATTGCCTTGAGCAGGGGCAACTCTTGGCTGCAGTGCGCGGGCTTCTTATTGTGGTGGCTTCTCTTGTTGCGGAGCACGGGCTCTAGGCTCACGGGCTTCAGTAGTTGTGGCACATGGGCTCAGTAGTTGTGGCATGTGGGCTTCAGTAGTTCTGGCTCTCAGGCTCTAGAGCGCAGGCTCAGTAGTTGTGGTGCACGGGCTTAGTTGCTCCGCAGCATGTGGGATCTTCCCAGATCAGGGCTCGAACCCATGTCCGCTGCAGTGGCAGGCAGATCCTTAACCACTGCAGGCTCAGTAGTTGTGGTGCACGGGCTTAGTTGCTCCGCAGCATGTGGGCCCAGATCAGGGCTCGAACCCATGTCCGCTGCAGTGGCAGGCAGATCCTCAACCACTGTGCCACCAGGAAAGTCCAAACACACTATTTTTAATTTAAAGCACTGAAATCTTAGGAAAAAGAGTTTCAGATTTCAAATAATAGAAATAGTACTAATAATAAGAATCTGGCCAGGGAATGTGCCTGGCCAACTAATTTTTTTGTTTTCTCCAAGAAAAACGTCTAAATCCAATATATTATAGATAGTTTATACTTTTTTCTAGCTCAAAATAACCTTTTTATTTTGTTTTTATGTAAAATTTTTATTGAAGTAAAACAAAAATACAGAAAAGTACATATATTTTAGTATAGAAAAGTGTATAGCTCAATTTTCACACGTGAACACACCTGTGTAACCATTATCCATACAAGAATTAAAAGAACATTAACAGGGAGTTCCCTGCTGGCTAGCGGTTAAAATTCTGGGCTTTCACTGTCAAGGTCTGAATTCAATCCCTAGTTGGGGAACTGAGATCCCACAAGCTGCGCAGCATGGCCAAAAAAAACCAAAAAAAACATAAACAGTAAATCAGAGCCTGCAGTATGCCCTCTCCTAGTCTCTACAACCCCTCAAACTACCATCATGTTGAATACTATCACCAGAAATTAGTTTGCCTATATTTGAACTTTATACAAAATGAGATTATATAGCATGGACTACTTTGTGTCTGACAACACATTACTTTTGTGAGAATTTAAACATATGCTTGCATGCAGGAGTAGTTTCATGGATTTTAAATACAGTATAGTATTTTACTGCAGGATTATACTACAATTTATGTATCCATTCTACTGCTAATTAACATCTAGGTTGTTTCCCATCTGGGGTCATTATGAATTGCACTGTTAATACCTGTCTTTTGGCGCATAAATGTATGCCTTTCTGTTGGATATACACCTACAGGTGGAATTTCTGGGTCAGATATGCATATTTTCAGCTTTAGTAAATACTGCTGCACAGTTTTGCAAAATGGCTGTACCAATTTACATTCTGACCAGCAGTGTATAAAATTCCAGTTGCCCTAAATCCTTGTCAGCACTTGGTATTATCAGTAGTGATAATTTTAGCCATTCTAGTACATTTTGTGTTTGAAAAGTAGAGTATACTGCTGGCATAATTAATTACTGAATGACTGGATATAAATATGGCTCACAAGGTTTCAGATGACTTGCAGCCCTTTTATGGATATCAGAATTATAAAACTCTTAATCAAGTTATCTTTCCAAAATGTTTTTAAAAATTCCCCAAGACCTAATATAGTACTGTTATGTTTATATAACAGGAAAAGAAATGCTATAACACTGAGGTATTTAAATAACTATTATAGGAAGTTAATCTGGTAGAGGAAGAAAGGGTAAAGCACAAACAGAAGCTACCACACACACAGAGGGCTTTCTTTTTTTTAAAATTCTAAGTCTGATTCAGATATTGGTTAATCTGTGATGTTAAGTGGCTACTAATCTATGGGTACTTTTTCATGGATTTCTATTCATAGGTCTATAAATAGCAGGCAGATTTATCTTACAGAGACTTCCCCTTCTAAAGATCACTTAAAGACTATGGTTGATAAGAGTCTTACAAATAATAAAACTTTTCAGAAAAAAAAAAGAAAATATATTAATGTTGGAGAGAAAATGCTACCCTCAAATTTTCAAGTGCTTCTGTGTCAAAAGCATAATATCATGAACTCATTTTACAGTGAAAATTTTTAAAAATGGAACACTGCTTAATAAAATAGAGGCGTATTTTCCTAACTATGAGTTCTCTAAATTCACAGAAATTTTGAAATTCCAATTTAAACGAATTTGTGATACTAAACACTGAATATGAAAGACACCATTTATTCATCCAAGGTTTACCTGATATAAATACAATCACCCAAAAATATAATACTTACATGAATTAATATTATAAATATCCACAGTTTTTTAATTTTTACAGATGTCACTTTTTAATTGTACTATTACCATATGGTAACCATACTAACAAACAAAATTAGAAAATAGAGAAGATAAGAAAATTACCCATAATCTCACTCCACTAATATAATCATTATTAATATTCAATATACTTTTTTCTAGGCATTTTCCCTAGGCATATTTGACATAATTATAATTGTAATGTCCATAACATTGTGTATTTATGTTTTTTCATTTAATTTCTTATCAGTTGAAGTCATAGAATTTTATATTAAAAGTAAATTACTTAGCAAAAAGAGTAAGAAAACAAAGAGCATAAGAACAAAGCATTGTTTAATATGGTTTACCTCATAAATAGGAAGCGTAGAAGAGTTCCATGCATTGATTCTTGATTCATTGACATCAACAACCGTTACCCTGATTTCAGGGCACATATGAGCAATGACACTACATGTGGGTCCTCCAACATAGCCTGCACCGATGCAGCAGATCTTCTTAATTTCAAACATGATTGTACTAGAAGGGAAACAGTAAGACCGTCCAACTATTGAGAACAGAAAATTTAAAGAAATCACACTGCACATTCATCACCTTTATAAAAACTGTCAAGGTGACAGATACTGGAAAGATTTCCTACATTCACACTCATTAAGAATTATGAAAACAATGATAATAAAAAAATAACGTTCCAGTTGGATGACCTAGCCTGTTCTCAGCTGTACCAGCATGAAACATGGAAAAAATTATAGTAACTGATATTACTAAAGAAGTGTCACAAAGATTATAATGACCTAATATAGAAAGTCAAGAAGCAAAATAAAACCTTACTTAATCTTCTAACACTCTAGGGTAACTGATTGCTGAGGGAAAATTCAAGGGTGAACACACCAGTGCAATTCTTGCTTAACTAAATGCTGGTGTACAAAGGTCAGCTTTACAACAGGTTTAGACTAAAATGACAGGTATTAAGATTAGTTCCTAAATCCAGAATTGGCCTCTGAGATTATATTCCCTGCACAATTTGGTTTCAGCAATTCATTTTTAGGTACTGGACAATGATCTTAAACTCTATTTCAACTTTAATCAGAAACCAGGAGATGGTTAAAAGAAAGTAATTTCTGTAGTTAGCAAAGCTGTTACACAGATTTTGATGGGTTTTTCAAAAACCAGTGAATTGATTCACTCGAATCAAAATGACAAGGGACTGAGTTATATGTAAGAATTTCAGTTTATTCAGTAATGAGAATGAGAACGGCCAAACTGATAAGATTCTTAGAATTTTTGTCCTAGAGAGTTTAAGCATTTGTTAGTATATTCCTGCATGGATCAGAGAAGGTACTCTGGAAGGCTGATCTAATTACAATGCCTGGCAAGTATATCCCTATTATGAAAAAAGATACACAAAGCACATAATTAAGATGATCCAATTCCCTTTGGTCTGAATCTGTATCAATCAAACAATGCTCTAATCTTCATTGGTTCTCTGGGTAGACTTCCCAACTGGAAGAGAATGAGTTGACAACCCAAACAAGTATCCTGGTCTGTGTTAATAAGCAAGTAATCTGGCTTATAAATTGATCTTTAGTAGTTATGATTATTAGATATCAACTCATAGAGTCTGATCTCTAATGACTTTTTTTTTGGCCGCATGGCTTGTGGGATCCTAGGTCCACGACCAGGGATCGCGATCAGGAGTCGAAAACCAGCCCCTCCTCCCCACCCCACCCCCACCGGCAGTGGAATAGCGGAGTCTTAATCACTGGACCGCCAGGAAATTCCCTCTAATGACTTTTTTTTTTTTTTTTTTGTGGTATGCGGGCCTCCCTCTGCTGCGGCCTCTCCCGTTGCGGAGCACAGGCTCCGGACACGCAGGCTCAGCGGCCATGGCTCACGGGCCCAGCCGCTCCGCGGCATGTGGGATCCTCCCAGACCGGGGCGCGAACCCGGTTCCCCTGCATTGGCAAGCGGACGCGCAACAACTGCGCCACCAGGGAAGCCCTCTAATGACTTTTTAATAACCTAAAAGAAATGGAATTTTAGTAAACCAGTAAATATGAACAGAATTTGGAATCTAATGATTCCCCAAAAGAAAGAAATATTCTCAGCAATATACATACAAAGAAATATTTTAAATGTATTTTTATTTTGAATAGGTAATAATTCATATGATTCAAAGATTAAATCTGAGGAATTCCCTGGCGGTTCAGTGGTTAAGACTCGGCGCTTTCACTGCCATGGGCCAGGGTTCGATACCTGGTCAAGGAACTAAGATCCCACAAGCCAGGCCGTGCGGCCAAAAAAAAAAAAAAAAAAAAAATTCATTAAATCTCTATAACAAGGTAAACACTCAGAAGCCACACACCTATTCCATCCACATCTACTTTGCTACCCTCTACTTTGCTTCTACAAGCAACCTCTTTATTAGTATTCCAAGATTCACCTTAGCAAAAACACTGAGCCTAGAAAAATTTACGTTTAGCAACCATATATCTTTCTTCACCCTTCTTCTGCTTTTCAGTTCTGCCCTTCACACTCTCCAGGCCTCAAGTGCCCTATAAATGAGGAGAATGCATGGGGAGATAGACTGCACTGGGATTGCTAAGTGGCTAAGACTGAGCTGGATGTTCTGAAAAGCTCCCACCTGTGGGAGGGACAGCTGGCCCGGAGGAGACTTACCAAAGATGTGTCTCCAGCATTTACTGCTGCTGTCCCTACCTCTACAGCAGAAAAGTCTTGGCATCTGGTTTCAGAAAAATTGCTTCAACTTGCTTCAGGCTTATTCCCTTCTTCTCATTCATGAAAAATTAATATTCCCAATTTAAGGATTTACTCTGTGGGCACAGCAGAGAATTTGGCCATAGAATAATATAGGTCCTGACACTCAAGTACTTAACAATTTATTCAGCAAATAATTCAATTGAAAAATGTTTATTAAAGACCCCACTATGTAACAGCCACTATTGTTCTAAGTACTATAGATACAATAGTGAACATGACAGATACAGCTCCTACCTTTACATAGTTATATTCTAGTAGGAAAGCACACAAACAAAATAATGGCAGTTGTGGTAAATTCCTCATAAAGGAAATAAACATGTAGCTAAAAGAGAAAGATTGTATGTGGGGAAAGGACTATTTTAGTTAGGGTAGTTAAAGAAGGACTCTCTGAGAAGGTGACTTTTAAACTGACTTAAAAAATAAAATGGAGTTAGTTGCATCCAGATAACATGGTTAAATTACACAAGGCAGTATAATCAATTAAATGACAAAATGAGGGTTAAAGTCCAGAGGGGGGAAAAATCAAAATAAGAAAGTATCTATATCAAGGCAAATGTAAAATCTAAGCTTGGCCAAAAGAATGAGTAGGATTTAAAAGGAAAGATAAGTGGGGAGGGCATTCCAGATGACAGGAAAGAAATAAATAAGGACTTATATACAGAAATGAGTCCAGGGCTTCCCTGGTGGCGCAGTGGTTAAGAATCCGCCTGCCAATGCAAGGGACACAGGTTCAAGCCCTGGTCCGGGAAGATCCCACATGCCGCGGAGCAACTAAGTCCGTGCGCCACAACTACTGAGCCTGCGCTCTAGAGTCCGTGAGCCACAACTACTGAGCCCAGATGCCACAACTACTGAAGCCCGTGTACCGCAACAAAGAGTAGCCCCCACTTGCCGCAACTAGAGAAAAGCCCGCATACAGCAACGAAGACCCAACACAGCCAAAATTAAAATAAATAAATTAAAAAAAAAAAAAAGAAAAGAAATGAGTCCAAAGAAGTGAGATCTGCCTAGTTGCACAAAAACGTGGGTGTTAAGAAGTAGTGAGAGGTAATAATTGTCTCAGGGTGGAAATGAACTGGAAGTGGGTCTTGAATGCCCCTTTCAGGAAAGCATGACCATAAAAATCCATGAGGCTATAATTTAATAACTTAAGTTAACACAGCTGAAAGTAACCATAACAATCAAGGCATTAATATATTAGCTAAAATCTAATAAACTCCACTGAAGGAAAAAAGGGGGAGGGGGCAAAGGGAATGATCAGCTTGGAGCCTGGAAAAGGGGCATTAAGAATAAGAATGATGGAAAAAATCTTTAAAAAAAAAAAGGAATAAGAATGATGGGTTTCTCTGGTGGCACAGTGGTTAAGAATCTGCCAGCCAATGCAGGAGACATGGGTTTGAGCCCTAGTCCGGGAAGATGCCACATGCCGCGGAGCAACTAAGCCCGTGCGCCACAACTACGGAACCTGCGCTCTAGAACCCGTGAGCCACAACTACTGAGCCCCCGTGCCACAACTACTGAAGCCCACACGCCTAGAGCCCGTGCTCCACAGCAAGAGAAGACACCGCAATGAAAGAGTAGCCCCTGCTCGCCGCAACTAGAGAAAGCCCACGCACAGCAACAAAGACCCAAAGCAGCCAAAAATAAATAAATTAATTTTTAAAAAAGAATATGAATAAGAATGACACAGTGTTTATTTCAGCACTTCTAAAGAGTAACACAGAATCTGGAAGTCAGAAGTGTTCTGGTTTCAGAGAGGTGGGGCAAGAAAAAAGCTTTCCCAATGCTTGGATAGCATATTCCCCCCAAATTCTTTGTTCTGATTCCACTATGCCTTATGAGTTCAGATTGCCAGGAATCATAATACTAGAAAGGGATGGCATGGATTTGAGACATAAGTATTCCAGACACTGGAATAAAGTTTCCCTACTGTAATAGCAAGTTTCCATTCTAGAGTATCCATCAGTCTCTTATGAGCTTAGTCATCATAAGTTACCTAAAGCCTCGTTAACCCTTAGGTTTGTGGGAGGAAAAAAAAAAAAATCAACCTTCCAGATCTGCAAGGCTGAAGATCAAGTCCTAAACTGTGATGAACCTGGACTACCACTCACAGTAACCCCTTACTGGATAGGTGGCCTCTCTAATCAAAACCAGTATATCTGGAATACCTAAAAAGTGAAATCTCAAAGGATTTTTGGACCAGAGGATCTTGTGGTGTTACCACTTAATCCATAGCCAAGAGGTTATAAGGGCAGCCTATGCCCTCAGTCTCAACAGAACATGGGTGAACCAAAACATGGGTTGAGCCCATGATGAACTCTTGGGCTCAAGAGCTTTATAAGGTACTCTCAGGCTAACACTTCTCTGCTGCTGTTCACTTCAGCACCTAGAACAGTAGGCTCTCAATAAATATTAATCGAATGAGTAACTCAATAAGGGCCTATCTTTTTGAGATGAAGACTGGTATTTGAATATCTTTATCTCAGATGCTCGGTCAGAGTATTTTTACGGATTGTCCACAATCCTATCAATCTTTCTTCTTTAGGTAGAACTTCAGCATGTCTTCTCAGAGCTACTTCTTTTTTTTTTTTTTTTTTTTTTTTTTTTTTTTTGCGGTACGCGGGCCTCTCACTGTTGTGGCCTCTCCCGTTGCAGAGCGCAGACTCCGCAGGGATACCGTAAAACACATGCAGTTCTATAATACAGACCCACCTGCCATCAATAGTTTACCCCAGCTGCCGTCTGAAAGGCAAGGTGAATATGGCGTGGCAACCAAGGTAGATACGAAGTAACTCTGAGGGCTTCCCTGGTGGCGCAGTGGTTGAGAGTCCACCTGCCGATGCAGGGGACACGGGTTCGTGCCCCGGTTCGGGAAGATCCCACATGCCGCGGAGGAGCTGGGCCTGTGAGCCATGGCTGCTGACTACTTGGAAGTTTCAACAAAATCTTCAATAAGCTTTAATATGGAGCTTGATACAGTGTTAGTGATATACTTTGCCTGACACAGATATCTTCTGATTCCATTTTCTATTTCTACTTTTATTTACCTTCTGACCCTGTACTGTGCTGTCAGGGAAATGAGAATGTTTGCTTACTGAAAGAGTCCGTTTGAAATGAGTTTTTACCTCTGTATTTTGGGAAAGTCACAGCAAACCAGGCCATTCCAAAACTACTTTTCATCTAAAATTTTACAAATTCAGATCAATATTTCAGCCTAAAAGATGTGGCTAACAAATAGCGAAGCTCCTATTACAATCTAAACTGAATATACTCCCTCCACCTCCACCCCTCTTCGGTATACTCTGTTTAATTACCCAGTATCTAAGGCAATGGACGTTCTAGCTGGATACAACAACTTCACACATCATCTTAGACATTTCCAAAAATTAAATATTAACAGATGCCTGACCCGGGAAAAATATTTAATCAGTGAGAAAGACTGTTAACCTCATATCTAAAGGGTATCATGTAAAGCTGTGGAAATAGCAAGAGAGAAGATGGAGTATGCTTATTGGTTACAGGTTTTATGTTGGAGAAAGGAGTAGTACAGCAATAGGAGAAGAAATGAGATCCTTTTAACCAGGGTTGTCTATCCCTTACCTTAAACTAGATGCTGGGCACTAACAAGCACATATCAGAGCAGACAGTGACCTCTTTCATTTCCAGAACCACCCCCCGCTCCCCGCATCCCCCAAGAAACAGACCAGACTACTGTTGTCCATTTCATAGGGGATTTGAAGAAACTCAAAGACTCACTGTGTCTTTGAGGGCAGGCAGTCAATGAACAGCTACTCCTCTGTATATCCCTGAAAAGTTCCCTACCAGTGAATCCCTCTTTTCTATATACCAGAATTCTCGACCTTACTCAATTATTTTCCTATATATAAAGAGGCATAATTTTTCAAGGTCTCACACAAACGCAATCTCCTGAAGCACCCAAGAAAGGCCTTCCCTAATATGAAATAAAGCCATTATATAGAGTGGCGGCCAACAATGGATTCCAGGACAGTCCATACAGATGTCACGACAGAATGAATGTCTTAGGATTTCGCCTTCAGAAGGGCTCTCTTTCTCTTTAGTTTCTTAAGAAGGGAGACCAGCGACGTGAGGAAATCAGCAGCCCTCCATGTGAGCAGATTCTAAACACAAACAAAAGACTGTGATTCTGAGACCAAAATGGGGTCCCTGACCAGAGGACCACTTCCTTTGGTGGACGTTCGGCTTTCAGAGGCGCCAGGGAAATCTCATTTAAGTCGGAAAGCGGGGAAAAGCAGAAAGAGAAGCGGTTGGAAGACTCGCGAGTCTTGAATTAAAAGCCCAAGCTCTCCTTCTTCCAGGGCAGCAGATCCAAAAGACTATTCCCGCCCAGAGCCCAAAAAAGGAGACGGAGTATCGTGACACTGGGAGCCTGGGACCGAGCGCAGGGAGCGACTGGAAGAAGCGCGCACACCCCGCCCGGCTCCTTCCACATCCCGCCGGGACCCGGGAGCATCCCCACGGGGTGGCGGAAAAGGCGCTTACCCACTTCCAGGCACAGAGATAGGTAACTGCTCCAACCCCGACCGCTCGGACAGCTCGCTCTGGGCCGCGCAGCCGCAGCTTCAGCACTCGCGCCCTGCTCCGTCTGACCTCCCCTCACCGCACACCCCTCTCGGGCTGCCAAGCGCCGCACCCCGAGTCCCGGGCCCGAGCCCGTATTTAAAGGTTTTCACCCGAGAAGGCGGAGGCTTCATTCCCCCGCAGCCAAGCCCTCCCGGACTTTGCCCTCCGCTGCATCCCTGCTCCCCCTCCCGCCACTGTAGGCCGGGGCCCGCCCCTATTTCCTGCGGGACCCAGGGACGGTGGATACGGGGGCGTGACTAGACGTCGCTGGGAGGGGCAGACCCCACCCCATGGCCGAGCCTGGGCAAATCCGCTCGGGCCAGCTCAGCGGCCCCGCCTCTTCCGCGAGCGGCGCTGGGCAGAGCTGCGTGCGCCGCCGGTCGGCCAAGGACCGAGGGTTAGGCTCCCGGTTACGCCTAGGTCAGGTTTTAGTTTCCCGGTAGTCCAAAGCCCGCTCTTGCTGTCTGGCCCCCGCTTCCCTCCCTGTGTCCCCATCCTGCCTCACAGCGCTGAGGTGGTGCCGCGTGCGCGCCAGGTCGGCCATACTCTGGGGCTGCGGCCCAGGGGGACCGGAAGGTCCAGGCCCACTTTCCGGTCTCCCCAGCAGCCTAGAGGGTCAGCCTCGTCTTTCGGCCCCCTAGACCCTGTGGATCAGACGTGGCCAGCGGCTTACTCCACTCCCACGCCTTCCGGACCCATGGGTCCGCCTCACCCTCCGGGCCCGCGGCCCAGGGTTTAGTCAGATTACCGCCGACCCGCCGCTTCTGGGAAGGAGGCGCCTCACGTCAAAAGGATGCTGAGTCCCGTCATGACTGGACCAGTTAGTGATCCCCGTCCTGATCCCTGGGTAGAGAAGTGGGACAGCCCTCCAGGCACATTTTCCAAATACTCCTGCCAAATTCGGGATCTGAGATGTCTGTGCATGATATATAGCAGAGAGCATGCAAGATGTAAGTGCCGCCTAAGAGGAAGTGAAATTAACGTATGGAGTCTCCCACTTTTAGCGAGAGCAGTTCTGTTCCTGTTTCCCCACTCCAAGGTCATCTTAAACGTCAAATTTAAAGAAAGAAAGCACAGTCATGACTTTTTATTTCCTCTCATTAGATTAAGAATTACATCATCTAGATGGACCTCCAGATTATCATGCCAAGTGAAGTAAATCAGACAAATATATGATATTGCTTATATGTGGAATCTAAAACAAAAATGATACAAATGAACTTATTTACAAAATAGAAGTAGACTCACAGACATAGAGAACAAGCTTATGGTTACCAAAGGGGAAAGGGGAGGGGAGGGATAAATTAGGAGTTTGGGATTAACATATACACACAACTGTATATAATGTAAATAACCGACAAGGACCTACTGTATAGCACAGGGAACTATACTCAAGATCTTGTAATAACCTATAATGGGAAAGAATCTGAAAAATTGTATATATATATGAATAACTGAATCACTTTGCTATACACCTAAAACTAACACAACATTGTAAATCAACTATACTTCAATAAAAAATTTTTAAAAAAACCAATTACAGGGACTTCCCTGGTGGCACAGTGGTTAAGAATCCGCCTGCCAATGCAGGGGACACAGGTTCCAGCCCTGGTCCGGGAAGATGCCACATGCCGTGGAGCAACTAAGCCTGTGCGCCACAACTACTGAGCCTGCCCTCTAGGGCCCGCGAGCCACAACTACTGCGCCCGTGTGCCACAACTACTGAATAGAGCCCGTGCTCCGCAACAAGAGAGGCCACCACAATGAGAAGCCCACGCACCGCAACGAAGAGTAGCCCCCACTCGCCGCAACTAGAGAAAGCCTGCACGCAGCAACGAAGACCCAACGAAGCCAAAAAATAAATAAATGATTAAAAATTAAAAAAAAAATTACAGCAAGTGACATAATCTATCCTTGAAGTCAAAGACCATTTTGAAATATGTCATGAGGAAAGTGGTTAGAAGTTTATAAAGGCGTATTAACCATATAGGTGACAGATTTCTGATAGGAGCGTGATGTCAACTTTAAGAAAGCTGTTGAATGTTGATTAAACACAGCTTGTTGTGGATTGTAGAAAATGTGATAGGATATGTAGGCATTGTACATTCTCTGCAGTTAAATTCATTCATCCAATAAATATTTAGTGCCTGTTGTGTTAGACATTATCCTAGAAACCAGAGATAGATCAAGACCCAATTCCTTCTTCCAAAGTTCACAGGGTAGTGGGAGAGATAAATGAACAAGTAATTGCAATGCATGTGACAAGTACTTTAATAGAGGTATCTTTTTTTTAACTTGGTGCGTACATAGATTTAAGTTTTCTATTACAATTGGCTTTCTAATAAAAACCACTTTTCTATTATTCTTCCCTTTATTTTGAATTCAACATTTTTCTACCGAATATTCACTTCACATTCTTTGTTAGTATTTTGAAAGTAATCATAATCTTCAAAACAGTCAATAGGACCTTAGAAATTAAATCAGAATATCAATATTAGCTAGAATGGACCTTTGGATATAAGACAACAGGTCTCAAAATGTGCTGACAGTTTCTGAGACCCTTTCAGGGAATCCAGAAGGTTAAAACATTTTTATGATAATACTAATATGTCCTTTGGTTTTTTCACTTATTCTCTCACAAGCATACAGTGGAATTTTCCAGAAGCTCTATGACGTGTGATATTATAACAGGTCAATGCAGATATCATAGATTTACAAAAATGTAAAGTAAAGACAATATTATAGATTTACAAAAATGTAAAGCAATGACAATCTTTTTTTTTTTTCTGGCCATACCGCGGGGCATGCAGGACCTTAGTTCCTGGACCAGAGATCAAACCCACACCCTCTGCAGTGGAAGCACTGAGTCTTAGCCACTGGACCGCCAGGGAAGTCCCACAATGCCAATCTTCTTACTAATTTTTTACTTAGAAGTAATTTTTCCTAAAAAATATGCTATTTATGTTAACATGTAATGGACTTACTGTTAAGTTTAAGAAATTAACATAATTTTCATGATTTATCAGATTTCATTTCTAATATGGTAAATACAATTAGATATAATCAACATGAACAAAACTTTTGGGGTCTTCAAGTTTTAAGCATGTAAAGGAGTCCTGAGAGCAAAAAGTTAGAGAACTGCTTGAGGTAGGCCAATTATTTTCACATTATGTTTCGTGGAGCTCTAAGTCTCCCTGGTGGTGTGTCAGAGTCTGTGAGAAAGAGAATGAGTGGAAGATTAAAACAGACAAGGCTCTGGGTCTCCTACTTCCTTCTCCACATCAGAGCAGTTCTACTTTTATCTGTTTATATGCTTTATATATAAAAATTTCAAGTAGGATTTCGATTTATAAACAGGTTCCTCTTAAAATTTAAAAACCATTGATTCAGTCATTCAATAAAAATTTCCTCCAAGTGTTTATTATGTGATAGGACTGTGCTAGTCACAAGGAATATAATTGTGAGTAAAGAATGATACTTTCTGGGATTTCCCTGGTGACGCAGTGGTTAAGAATCCGCCTGCCAATGCAGGGCACACGGGTTCAAGCCCCAGTCCGGGAAGATCCAACATGCCATGGAGCAACTAAGCCTGAGAACCACAACTACTGAGCCCACCTGTCACAACTACTGAAGCCCGTGCACTTAGAGCCCGTGCTCCGCAACAAGAGAAGCCACTGCAATGAGAAGCCCGTACACCCCAACGAAGAGTATCCCCCCACTCGCCACAACTAGAGAAATCCAGCGCACAGCAACAAAGACCCAACGCAGCCAAAAATAAATAAATTAAATAAATGAATTTTTAAAAATAAAATAATGATACCTTCTGGGATTTGCCTGGTGACTCGATGGTTAAGAATCCGCCTGACAATACAGGGGACACGGGTTTGAGCCCTGGTCCGGGAAGATCCCACATGCCGTGGAGCAACTAAGCCCTTGCGCCACAACTACTGAGCCTGAGCTCTAGAGCCCACAAGCCACAACTACTGAAGCCCACGCGCCTAGAGCCCGTGCTCCGCAGCAAGAGAAGCGACCGCAATGAGAAGACTCTGCACCACAACAAAGAGTAGCCCCCTCTCGCCACAACTAGAGAAAGCCCGTGGGCAGCAACGAAGACCCAACACAGCCAAAAATAAACAAACAAACAAATAAATAAATAATTTTTTTAAGGGAAAAGCTTTAAAAAAAAAAAGAACGATACATTCCCTGCCTTCGTAAATTTTACTCACTATGGGGAACATCAATCACACAGCAGCATGTAAAATTATAACTTTATTAAGGAGAGATACATAGTCTTGTGGGAATACACAATAGAAGTATCTAACATAGTAGGTCAGGAATGCTTCTTCAAGTTTTGATAATTAAGCTCCTAAAGGAAACATAGGTATTAACTAGAGGAAACAAAGAGGGTGGTTAGAGGAATAAAAAGGATGAATGTAGGGAGAGCAATTCAGAGCTAATTATAGTCATCAAGAATTAGAAGCAGCATGTCCAGGGTAGTAGTCATGGAGATTTAGAGCAAAGAACAGACTCAAGAGATGATCAGGGAATAAAAGTTATACCCCTCACCCATCCCTCTCATCTCACACCAAGGGTGACACTATCTTGGCTTGACAGTAAAGGTTAGTTTTGCCTTGCACAGATATATTTAAGGGAATCAATTTCTAGCTCAACTTCCACAGGTATTCTTTCCCAAAATTGATCTGCCCAAGAACAGTCCATTTTACAAAAGAAAGACTTACCTTTTACTCAAACAAAACTTACTATGATTCATTATCCGGGGTAAAATTCTGGGTGCCAAACAAAGGGATGAAGTAAATTCTGATTTGGGGGAAGTCTCTTATAGTGATTAATCAAGACACTTCAAATCTCTTTCCTCATTTTATATTTATTTTTGTTAAGGCTGAAGTTCAGAGTTAGAAACAGGACACTTTGGACACTTTCTGAATTCCAAACAGAAGTTGCCATATAAATTTGTGACCTTGATTATTTTAAAAGAAATTTAAGTATTTTGCAGGACTACGAAAATTTTCAAGAGATACTGGATAAAATTGACATGGATAAAAGTTACAGGATTTATTCAGTAAAGTATTTCAACTTAGTTATATCAAATCTTAAAATATTTTTTCCGCTTGTAGGTTTCATCATATATAATGTTTAATTTTTTTATTAACAAAATTATACCCACTTATATATAAAAACATGTTAAATGTCAACTTAAAATGTGCTAAGCATTGACCAAAATCAGAGCCATTCTCCATAATTTCGAAGGTGTTTAATCACACTGATTCTGGCACTAGGACAGCAGCTGGAATTGTAGTTTTCTTAACTCTTTGAAGCTATCCATTTTTGTCTGCAAGTCTTACAAAATCTCTTGTAGTTTTTGCATTATAATCTTGCTGTTACTAGTGGCTTTACCCAACAATTGTATTAAAATAAATGGAAGATAGTTTTGAATCTGGAGTAGAGATTCTGTTTGGTTTGCTCACAGATGGAACCAAGTAAGTTTAGGTGAAAAGGTACAAATCAAGGCTTAGACCCCCTTCTGCCTCTGTGTGTATTTTGGCCAAATAGAGAAAAAAGAATTAAATGCCATCAACAGTATGGTTATTGAAGTGGGAGGGACACGTATGAACCTATGTTAAGGGAGAGCATCAAGATTGCTTTGCATTGCACTTCTAAAAGGAAAAAAAAGTTTAAGATAGTATGACATTTTTCAAAATTCTCTTAGGAATATACAAGTAATAAAGTTAGAAATTACAGGTCTAGGATTTGCCAATGGGAGTGGATGGCTCTAGTTGTGTGGAAAACAAGATTACTAGAGGAGACATTATGGGACTGAGTATTGGAAGGGTTGTTTACTTGGATATTGATATCGGAATCACCATAGGAAGAGTGTCAAAAAGACAAGCAGAAAGTCCAGTGCTAAAATCTTCAAGGAATGAGGAGTAATCCAGCGGTCTATAAATGACTATGAAAGATAGGTTATCAAGTGGAATACTCTGACAACATGAGCTTCAAAAGAGTTGGTGAGTTTTAGGGAGGAGAGAGTGATAACCTGTCAGCCAAAACGAGGAACTGAGAAGAAGTTCACTCTACATCTACATTCTTTGGTTATATAGTCTGGAAAAGAAAATAGATCCCATTCGAGAGGGCAACGGGAGAGTCAATGCCCTTAGGAGATGCCATGTTTTGGTGAAGGGAATGTTCAGAGAAAAGGTTGAGGATATGGAGCTTTTGCTGATGATGACCCTTGAGTTTAGGAGTTTTGGGGCATGAGGAAGGGTATGAGATTGAATCAGCTGAGGGGGAATGGCTGAGTGATGGCCTGGGAGTCTTGGACTTATAGATACCAATACAAACAGGGGTATAGGACATGATAGGATTAGTGAAGATGGTCTCTAAGACCAATTATCACAGCCAGGTCATGAGTACAGGGAGAGAGTAGGAAGGTAGGCCTGAGGGAGCCTTGGCAAAAACTTGTAGATCTCAGTGGGTCTTCCTGTCAGACATGATGATATTGGTGCTGAGGCCTATAAAGGGGGGATATCACTGTGGAGGGGGCTCTGTGGGTATCCCCTGACAACTCTGCTCATACTCTTATCTTCCATCTTAAAACAACAGTAAAAACCTCTCCCTCTCTCCTTAGACCCTTATCCCACTCAAGTCACTACCGCATTTCTCTGTTCCCATTCATTGTAAACCCCCTCCAAAGAGTTGCTTATACTTTGTCTCTCCTTCTTTACTCCCATTTCTTTCCTTAACTACTCCAGCTGGGTTTCCATCATCATCACTCCAACAAAACATCTTTTATCAAGTTCACCATGAATCCTTTCTGTCAAAATGTTCAATTCTCGGGCTTCCCTGGTGGCACAGTGGCTGAGAGTCCGCCTGCCGATGCAGGGGACACGGATTCGTGCCCCGGTCTGGGGGGATCCCACATGCCGCGGAGCGGCCGGGCCCGTGAGCCATGGCCGCTGGGCCTGCGTGTCCGGAGCCTGTGCTCCGCAACGGGAGAGGCCACAACAGTGAGAGGCCTGCGTAATGCAAAAAAAAAAAAAAAAAAGTTCAATTCTCCATCCCATGTTTTTTCTCAGTAGAATTTGACACCATTGAGCCCTCCACCCTCTAGAGATTTACTTTCTTTTCAGGCTTCCAAGACATTACACTCACAGGGTTTTCTTCTTCTTTCACTGGGTGCTCCTTCTCAGTCTACTTTGCCAGCTCCTCTTTCTCGACCAGAGCTCTAAATATTGCAGTACTTCAAGTCCCAGTTCTGGGATTTCTTCTCTTCTCTTTCTTTTTTTCTTTTTTAATTGAAATATAGTTGACATACAACATTATGTTAGTTTCAGGTGTACTACATAATGACTTGACATTTACATACATTATGAAATGATCACAAGTCTAGTAACCATCTGTTCCCATACAAAGTTATTAAAATATTATTGACCATAGTTCTTATGCTGTATATGACATCCCTGTTGCTTATTTATAACTGGAGATCTGTGCCTCTTAATCTCCTTCACCTATTTTGCTCCCCCCCATTCCCCTCCCTGCCCTCACCCCACTCTCTCCTTTCTGGCAACCACCCATTTGTTATGTGTATCTGTAAGTCTATTTTCATTTTGTTTTGTTTTGTTATTTATATTTCACAAATCAATGAGATCATATGTATTTGTCTCTCTGACTCATTCATTTCACTTAGCATAATAACCTCTAGATTCATCCATGTCACAAATGGCAAGATTCCCTTTTGTTTCTTTTAATGACTGAGTAAAATTCTATTGTATGTATACCACATCTTCTTTATCCATTCATCTATCAGTGGACACTTAGGTTGCTTGCATATCTTGACTACTGAAAATAATGCTACAATGAACATTGGTGTGCCTATATCTTTTCAAATTAGTGTTTTGTTTTCTTCGGGTAAATACCTAGAAGTGAAATTGCTGGATCATATGGCAGTTCTAATTTTTTTGAGGAAACTCCATACTGTTTTCCATAGTGGCTGCACCAATCTACAATCCCACCAACAGCGCATGAGTGTTCCCTTTTCTCCACATACTTGCCAACACTTGTTATTTCTTGCCTTTTGATGATAGTAATTCTGAGGGGTGTGAGGTGGTATTTCATTGTGGTTTTGAATTGCATTTCCCTGATGTCTAGTGATACTGAGCATCTTCATGTGCCTGTTGGCCATCTGTATGTCTTTGGAAAAATATCTATTTGGGTCCTCTGTCCATTTTTTAATCGGGTTGTTTGGTTTTTTTTTGATATTGACTTGTATGAATTCTTTGTATAATTTGGATATTAATCCCTTATCACAAATATATTTTGCAAATGTCTTCTCCCATTCAGCAGGCTGCCCTTTTGGTAGTTTCCTAATTTTCCAAAAGCTTGGAAAATTTGATGTAGTCCAATTTATTCTTGCTTTTGTTTCCCCTGCCTGAGGAAACAGATCCAAAAAAATTTTGCTGAGACCAATGTCAAAGATCATACTGCCTATGTTTTCTTCTAGGAGTTTTGTGTGTGTGTGTGTGTGTGTGTGTGCGCGTGTGTGTGTGTGTGTGTGTTATGCAGGCCTCTCACGGTTGAGGCCTCTCCCGTTGCAGAGCACAGGCTCCGGACGCGCAGGCTCAGCGGCCATGGCTCACGGGCCCAGCCGCTCTGCGGCATGTGGGATCCTCCCGGACCGGGGCACGAACCCGCGTCCCCTGCATCGGCAGGCGGACTCTCAACCACTGCGCCACCAGGGAAGCCCTCTTCTAGGAGTTTTATAGTTTCAGATCTTACATTTAAGTCTTTAATCCATTTTGAGTTAATTTTTGTATATGGTGTGAGAAAGCAATTCAGTTTGATTCTTTTGCATTTAGCTATCCAGTTTTCCCAACACCATTTTTTGAAGAGGTTTTTCACCATTGTGTATTCTTGCCTCCTTTGCTGAAGATTAATTGACCATATAAGCATAGGTTTACTGCTGGGCTTTCTATCCTGTTTCATTGATCCATTTTTCTCGTCTCTTGTCTTTATTGTCTCTTTAGGTGATTTTATCCAGTCCCAAAGACTCAAATACTATCTGTATTTCATTGGCTTTTAATATATCTCCCTTTATTATGGAAACTTAGCTCCACACATCTCTATCCAACTACCTACTCAAGATCTCCACTTGAATGTCTAGCACTCAAAATCATCATAGCCAACACTGAAGTGTTGTTTTTCCTCTGTGGCAGTGACTGCCAGCTGACCCCAATAGCCACACTTTTCCTATTTAGTAACGGAATTCCCAAATTTTAGCTAGGCAGATATTTCCCATAATGAAAACTACATTGTCTAGCCTGCTTTGGGTATGGTCATATGATGAAGTTCTGGCTAAGGGGATATGAGCAGAAGGGATATGTACAACATTCAGGACAAACCCTTAAATAGGCAGGCCCTCCATATTTCCTTCCCCTCCTTCCCTCTGGCTGGAGCACTGACCCAATGGGTGTTGTTTTGGAACTATCTTCGACCATGCAGAGAAGGACAACGTTGGGTGGACTACAGACCAGGAGTTTGAGGAACTCCACTGCTCTAGAGGTCAGTGGAGCAACAAGATAGAAAGAGTCTGAGTTCTGAATACCTGAAGCAAATACATCAGCCCTGGACTGCTTATATCTTTGAGCTGTTACATGAAAGACAACTTAAGTCTATTTGGTTTAAGCCACTGGAGTCTCTTTATTCCAGCAAGTTAACCTGTATCCAAACTAATATTTGCTTCCAATCTGTTCCTTCTCACCCTTCATTTCCCTTACCATAAACCTTTCTCATCTCAATCTGTTATCATCAATCACCCAGTTGCTCAAGCCCCCAAACTAGACGCCATTCTTGTTTTCTCTCTTCCCTCCTAATCATTGCTGGCCATCACTGTGACCTACGGGCTCTACCTCCAAAATATATCCCAAATCTGATCCTTTTTTATAATTGCACTGCCACAACCTTACTCAAAGCCACTAGCATCTCTTATCTGGACTCCAGTGGCTTCCTGCCTCATTCCTGATGCACAGTTAATCGTCCACACAGCAGCCAGAGTGAGATTATAAGTCATAAATCAGATCATTTATCCCCCACCCCCTGCCCTAATGGCTTTTATACTCATAATAAAATCCAAAGTCCTCAGTTTGTTTTGAGTTTTTTTTTTTTGGCTGCGTCACACGGCTTGTGCAATCCCAGTTCCTCACCTAGGGACTGTACCCAGCCCCCAGTAGCGAAAGCATGGAGTCCTAACCACCAGACTGCCAGGGAATTCCCCGAAGTTTTGGATTCCAAGATCCTACAAGATGTAGACCTTACTTCTGATCTCATGCTGTACCAGTCATTTGGCCTTATTCTGGTCCCTTGAAAATGTCAAGTCTGATTCAGTCTCAGGGCCTTTGTACTTGTTGTTTCTCTTGGAAGACTGCCCAGATCTTCGCATAGCTGCATCATTCAGTTCTCTACTCAAATATCTCTTCAGAAAGCTCTTTTACCTTGATTGTATTTTTTACAAAAATTTTATTTATTTATGGCTGTGTTGGGTCTTCGTTGCTGCACACGGGCTTTCTCTAGTTGTGGCAAGCGGGGGCTACTCTTGGTTGCGGTGCGTGGACTTCTCATTGCAGTGGCTTCCCTCATTGTGGAGTACGGGCTCTAGGCGTGCGGGCTTCAGTAGTTGCGGCACGCGGGCTCAGTAGTTGTGGCTCACAGGCTCTAGAGCACAGGCTCAGTAGTTGTGGCACACGAGCTTAGTTGCTCCGCTGCCTGTGGGATCTTCCCGGGCCAGGGATCGAACCCGTGTCCCCTGCATTGGCAGGCAGATTCTCAACCACTGCGCCACCGGGGAAGCCCACCTTGATTGTATTTTAACTTCCCTTTAGCAATTAGCAGTCCTTGAAATAATATTGTTAGCTTTTGTATTTGTCCGCCCCCTGTAAATAGAGTATAAACTTCTTGATGACAGGAACTAAAAACAAATGATCTTACCACCATGAGAATTCATTTTTTCTGAAGATCACAAATTCTAGTTATGTGAAGAATGAATTATTTACCCTATTAACATAATTTTGACCCAACTCCTTACAAAGTAATAATCCTACCTTTATTCCTTTTTATGACAGTGGTGTTTTTGTTTCATGGCTTTTTTAAAACAAAAAACACAGAATCTTCACATTAACTGAACAGGCCTCTGTTATGGCCATCCATGAAGGATGACATCTCCCTTCCTCACCCCCATGAAAAAAAATATTGACAAAATAAAAACATTATTTTTAGGCATCAGGAAAAACTGTTAAATATCACTATAAAATACAATTCTACTGCAGTGGAATTCAGGGTTTCATTGAATTCCCTGCCCATACATAGAAATCAATTAGAATGAAGGAAATGATTAATTTTCACTTTTGTTTCTATTTTGTTTTTCATCTCTAGAACTAAGCACAAGGTTTAACATTCTTTATGGTCAGTGGTTCTCACCCTTAGCTGCCATTGGAATCGCTTGTAGATGCTTAGGCCAAACTTCATACCAATTAACCCCATTCTAGAATCTCTGAGGTCAAGGCGTCAGTGGTTTTTAACGCTCTCTAGGTGAATGCAGTGTGCAGCCAAAGTTGAGAACTACTGCTCTAACAGTTTGCTCTTTAGCTTTTCTTGCAATGGATTTGTTCACTTATTAGTCAAAATTTGCTTTCCAGTTTATCTTCCAAGGATTTTAAACTATTGATTGGAAACTGTGATATTATATTTAATATTTACTGTTTTTCACATTCCATATTCCTAAAGGTGCCATTGTTTAGTCCTAGTAGGGTGAATTTCTTCCAATGGAAATTCAGTGGAAGTGTCTGAAATCCATAGTTTCCATACAAAGGTTTTGAAAAGGAAGAGTTGTGTGTATGTGTGTGTGTTGGGATGGTGAAGGCCCTTACATAACAATATTTAAGGCTTTACAAAGCATTTTTACACACATTTCATTTCTCACTTCAGTTTGGTGTAAAGTAGTATTATATCTGATAAATAAACGAGGAAAGTGATGCTCCAAATTAAGTAGGCTGCCCAAGGGTCACATAGCTTGTTTTCCTTAGTCAAGGCATAGGCTGCTTAAAATGTCACTAGTCTTTTAGTTACTGAAAGCTAACATATATAGTTTCATAAGAAGGGAACTTATTGCAACATATTGAATGCAGAAGTAGAAATGATAACCCAGATTTCTTCTATTAAGCCAGCCGTTAAAGAGATTTGCAAAACTGTAAAACAGTGCCACTTTTTTCATTAAATTTTCATTGTAGAAAATGGTTTTCATTGACAATATTTTAACATGTATTGGGTGTATTGTTGTTTTAAAATACTTAATACTTTTAAGTGTTCTCAGTTTTAATTTTAGACATAGTATGTATTGATAAATATAACCCATATAAACAAAACCTCTTTGGGGTCCCCAAACAAGAAAGTTTGAGAATCTCTACAAGCTATCACTATATACTTTGGCCCTCTGGCGTATTTTTTTTTAGTTGTGAGAAAAACTAAATGTCTGAATAAATTGTTTACCATGCCCGGTTCACACAAAGCTAGCTTATTTAGCATTTTTCCCCAAGTCTAAACACTATCAACAATACTAAATATTTTTATTGTACATGAGAAGATTGCTACAATGAAAATAGAAGTTTGAGAACTGGATGCAAACGTGATAAAGCAGATCAATGTAGGACTTCCCTGGTGGCACAGTGGCTAAGAATCCGCCTGCCAATGCAGGGGACGCGGGTTCAAGCCCTGTTATGGGAAGATCCCACATGCCGCAGGGCAACTAAGTCCATGCGCCACAACTACTGAGCCTGCGCTCTAGAGCCCGTTCTCCGCAACAAGAGAAGCCACCGCAATGAGAAGCCCGCGCACCGCAACGAAGAGTATCTTAGCCCCCGCTGGCCGCAACTAAAGAAAGCCTGAGCTTAGCAATGAAGACCCAACACAACCAACAATAAATAAATAAATAAAATTGATTCTTCAAAAAAAAAAAAGAAAGGTCAACGTCAGGTACCTTTCTTCAACAGAAATACCCTTTGAATGTCTTTGATGTTTTCAGAGATTGGCATCAGAAACTATTAATACAAGAGAGCACAAGTTATTCAAACTTAATTGTTGCCAATTTACGTCCATCTATGTGACTCTGAGTTCTCAAACTATTGTGACACAATGAAAAAATTCCTTAGATGTTGTGGAGGGAGAAAATTATAAGCCCCACTCATCCTTTACTGGAGAAGCTATAATTTTCAGTATTACTTTATTTAGCCCAAGATTTCCTTAAGCCTTCTATTTTCTGATTTAGTTCTGGTTAAAAGAATCATGTTTGAAGCCTGACACTGCCAACTTTCAACAGGCATTTGTTAGTGAAATTCTGGAAAGGTAAGAGGATGTTGTCAAAGCAGCAGTGTGAGATAGAACAGGGTGAAATCTAGTCTTTAAAAAAGGTTGTTGGGGCCTTCCCTGGTGGCGCAGCGGTTGGGAGTCCGCCTGCCGATGCAGGGGATGCGCGCGGGTTCGTGCCCCGGTCCGGGAAGATCCCACGTGCCACGGAGAGGCTGGGCCCGTGAGCCATGGCCGCTGAGCCTGCGCGTTCGGAGCCTGTGCTCCGCAACGGGAGTGGCCACAACGGTGACCGGCCCGCGTACCGTAAAAAAAAAAAAAAAAAAAAAAACCACAAAAAAACACAACAACATAGATTTTTCCACAATGCTGAGTCTGCTATGTGGTACTTATGTTAATTCTGCTCAGTTTTTCAAAGTGAATAGAAACAATGCAGTTTAAATCCTTTCATTATCAAGACATAGCCTGAGTTTAGCTTATGAGCAGTGTAGGGTGTAGGACCATATATTTAAGAGGTCAGACCTCTGGCATCACAAGGATTGTAAATAACTTTTTTCTCATTCCTAAATTTTCTAGAAATAAGCAGAGTTTCGTATAAGGGAATAATAAGTCTTACTTGATATGAAAGTTGCTTTATTCTTAAAACTACACGTATCGGGGCTTCCCTGGTGACGCAGTGGTTGAGAGTCCGTCTGCCGATGCAGGGGACATGGGTTCGTGCCCCGGTCCGGGAGGATCCCACATGCCGCAGAGCGGCTGGGCCCGTGAGCCATGGCCGCTGAGCCTGCGCGTCCGGAGCCTGTGCTCCGCAACGGGAGAGGCCACGACAGTGAGAGGCCCGCGTACCGGAAAAAAAAACAAAAAAAACATGTATTGTTCTGCACCCCTGCATTTTCCCTGCCTTCAGACATCTCCTTCCTATCAACAGACATCTCAATTTAGCATCTGATGGCTTAAAATGGTTTCTCATGCCGCAGGGCAACTAAGTCCATGCGCCACAACTACTGAGCCTGCGCTCTAGAGCCCGTTCTCCGCAACAAGAGAAGCCACCGCAATGAGAAGCCCGCGCACCGCAACGAAGAGTATCTTAGCCCCCGCTGGCCGCAACTAAAGAAAGCCTGAGCTTAGCAATGAAGACCCAACACAACCAACAATAAATAAATAAATAAAATTGATTCTTCAAAAAAAAAAAAGAAAGGTCAACGTCAGGTACCTTTCTTCAACAGAAATACCCTTTGAATGTCTTTGATGTTTTCAGAGATTGGCATCAGAAACTATTAATACAAGAGAGCACAAGTTATTCAAACTTAATTGTTGCCAATTTACGTCCATCTATGTGACTCTGAGTTCTCAAACTATTGTGACACAATGAAAAAATTCCTTA
The DNA here is from genome assembly GCF_002837175.3 of Physeter macrocephalus. Classification (NCBI taxonomy): domain Eukaryota; kingdom Metazoa; phylum Chordata; class Mammalia; order Artiodactyla; family Physeteridae; genus Physeter; species Physeter macrocephalus. The sequence goes on along the minus strand of NC_041220.1, from coordinate 79,529,150 downwards.
GATGTTGTGGAGGGAGAAAATTATAAGCCCCACTCATCCTTTACTGGAGAAGCTATAATTTTCAGTATTACTTTATTTAGCCCAAGATTTCCTTAAGCCTTCTATTTTCTGATTTAGTTCTGGTTAAAAGAATCATGTTTGAAGCCTGACACTGCCAACTTTCAACAGGCATTTGTTAGTGAAATTCTGGAAAGGTAAGAGGATGTTGTCAAAGCAGCAGTGTGAGATAGAACAGGGTGAAATCTAGTCTTTAAAAAAGGTTGTTGGGGCCTTCCCTGGTGGCGCAGCGGTTGGGGGTCCGCCTGCCGATGCAGGGGATGCGCGCGGGTTCGTGCCCCGGTCCGGGAAGATCCCACGTGCCACGGAGAGGCTGGGCCCGTGAGCCATGGCCGCTGAGCCTGCGCGTTCGGAGCCTGTGCTCCGCAACGGGAGTGGCCACAACGGTGACCGGCCCGCGTACCGTAAAAAAAAAAAAAAAAAAAAAAACCACAAAAAAACACAACAACATAGATTTTTCCACAATGCTGAGTCTGCTATGTGGTACTTATGTTAATTCTGCTCAGTTTTTCAAAGTGAATAGAAACAATGCAGTTTAAATCCTTTCATTATCAAGACATAGCCTGAGTTTAGCTTATGAGCAGTGTAGGGTGTAGGACCATATATTTAAGAGGTCAGACCTCTGGCATCACAAGGATTGTAAATAACTTTTTTCTCATTCCTAAATTTTCTAGAAATAAGCAGAGTTTCGTATAAGGGAATAATAAGTCTTACTTGATATGAAAGTTGCTTTATTCTTAAAACTACACGTATCGGGGCTTCCCTGGTGACGCAGTGGTTGAGAGTCCGTCTGCCGATGCAGGGGACATGGGTTCGTGCCCCGGTCCGGGAGGATCCCACATGCCGCAGAGCGGCTGGGCCCGTGAGCCATGGCCGCTGAGCCTGCGCGTCCGGAGCCTGTGCTCCGCAACGGGAGAGGCCACGACAGTGAGAGGCCCGCGTACCGGAAAAAAAAACAAAAAAAACATGTATTGTTCTGCACCCCTGCATTTTCCCTGCCTTCAGACATCTCCGTCCTATCAACAGACATCTCAATTTAGCATCTGATGGCTTAAAATGGTTTCTATTATCTAGTCCTGAATAACACCCATTTTAAAGCATAAACAGTTAAACAATAAAAACACTTGTTGAAATGTTTATTGAACAAACGTAATCAATTTGTTTGAGAATAGATATGCAGGGTTAAGTTCCTTCTGAGGAAAAATCACATTGATAACTCCAGTTTTTAAAAAACCTAAACATGGGAGATAATCATGGTTGGTGTTTACAAAACATTTTGGGGGGCGGGGGAGAGCCAATTTCATAAATTGAGATTCTGAGTTGAGAAAACTATCAGATGAAATGGCAGGGATCAAAAACTTATTTTATTAGAATTCCATTTTCTGGGTGGAAAACTAGTATTGCAGAGCCATTTAATGAAAACAGTTTTGCTAGGGATTCAGATATGCACTGACATACAGTGACAAAGTTTAGATTGAGACTCTGTCACTATCTCCAGGAAGTTATATATTTCACAAATTTTGCTATTTTAACACTTAAGTATCACACACTGACATCATAATCATACCAGAAAAACTATACTATTTTTATGTGTATGGTTATTAATGATCTTTTTAAAAAAATATTTCTTTATTTTGGCTGCGCTGGGTCTTAGTTGCGGCATGTGGGATCTTCGTTGCGGCATGTTTAATTGTGGCATGTGGGTTCTTTGGTCGCGGCATGAGTGTGGGATCTAGTTCCCCGACCAGGGATCGAACCCGGGCCCCCGGCACTGGGAGTGCAGAGTCTCACCCACTGGACCACCAGGTAAGTCCCTGATCTTTAGTATCTGGATGCATTCCAGGTCATAGAGCAAACGCAAACTTTCAGTTTTGTGTGTTTTCAGTACAGTTACATATCTAGCTCCTTTTGAGTAACATATGTCCGCTCAAATAATTAACACGATTGGATATTATACCCTCAAAGCAAATGTCTATTGAACCTGTATTCTAGGAAGAAATAAAAAAGAATAACAAAAGAAATGTAATTGCAACCTAATTTCCTAGAGATTCTTAGAATCCTTACTTTTAAATACTGGCCCCATACTGTTATTACATAAATATTCTTCTTGTAACTCGAAGTTCATCTTAGGAATTTTTAGTTAGGGGTAAAAAAATCTTACAAAGAAACTGTTTAATAAAGGATGGTAACATTTTACTAAGCAAGAGAGGCTCACTTCTCTTCCCACAAAAGCCAAACAGAAAACAGTGAGTGTTACTAATGTTTTCTATTTATTCATTAATAAAAAGTGCATAGTACAAGCCCTTTATCCCAATCCAAGTACTCAGTAAAAGATTACAATAAACCCTGGATGGCACAGACATGATTTGTTTGGCATGATTTAAACATTTAAAAACAGCAATTAACATTTGGTACATCACATGACCACCTCTGCTTTTAACAAAGTAATCATCAGACATGGTTAACGAATACATATGACTTTTCATTTAGAAATATTATAATGTTAAGACTAAACCTACTATTGCAACAACAAAAATTTAACCCATTAACTTAAACTCTCTCCATTTCTCCTTCAAGTTGCTGTTCTGTGTCTTAAACTGAGCTGGTCAAATTTTAGCACATATTCATTTAGAGTGACAGACTTTGATTCAGGGTGAGAGACTTCTGAGGTTCCTTTGAAGATGTAAGATATAGATAATTCTATAAACACTGTAACATCGCATACCACAAAGACACTGAAAGTAACCATGGAAGAGCTGTATTTAATAGTTACTTCTGAAACTTTCTCCAAGTAGTTTAAAATATGACTTGCTGACCATGGGATAGTGCTTGGATAAATACATGATAAAATCTTTTACTATACACAGTTCCAATGTTAACTTTTTCCACGTGGAAAGCAAAAAAAAACCATTATTTTGCATAAAAGAACATTAAATGACTCTAAAACAAAATAAACTCTTAATGGCATTTGTGGAATGTTTAAGAGCCAAAAGTGAATAAAATGTGAAGCTTTATCTTTCTTTTTTCCAGATTATTTAAAAATGATGGTAGCCACAGTCAGGTGAATGTTTACAAGCCAAGTAATGAGTAAGAGTGTGCTCAATAAAAAGGCCACATGCAGAAGCTTTAGGAATTAAAGAGAATAATATGAATTACTAGTTAGGTTAATAGAAATACTTTATGTGCTATTGCACACTGTCTTTGTCAGGAGTGCAGAGAAATTTTACAAGCAAAAAAACCAAGACTTAATACTTCACTAAAAACTTTTGTTACTAATTAAATAGATGGTCCATATAGGAAAAGGTTAATATTCTAATGTAATGTCAATTAATTATATGTGACAGAAATGAAGAACCAGGAACAAGAACCCAGATTTCCAGGTCTCTAGCTAACACTAGACATTCTGTTTCCATGTCATAGCCACTTCTTCAACCAGTCAATTCTTAATTATTTGTGAGCCACAGATTCAGTGAACACATCAGTATCTTATCCAGAGACTAGCCTTCTCGCAGCTTAGAGAGCAGACTGTTAGGAGATATGTGCTAGCCTTCAAAGTTCAGGGGCAAGGACAGAAAAAGGAATGCTTATAGGGATTTAGCTCCATCTTAAGCCATTCCTGCCTCTCTGCTTTAAATGCTTTAAGAGCTGTAGAGCTGGGAAGGTTTCCAATAGGCCATATTGAGAGAAAAAAACCTTAAATCTATGGTGTTCATTTATCCAGGATTTGACTTACCTGTGTTACAATACCCCTCAATTAACACAAGTAATTAAGAGTAGGTTATATTATTTCAAGAAGTTGAGGACAAAGCCAAGATGCACAGGAGGAATGCAAGCAGTCAATAATGGATTATATAATGAAATGAAGCCCTTACAGTGTTTATAGCCTAGAATATAATCATAATAAAGGGGAGAAATACCCTATGAGCATCACATAATTGTATCAGAGTCTCTATTAAACAGTACAATGATATAGAGAAGTTTATTCAATTCATACAAGTAATTTCTCAGATCTATACAGTGAAAAGCTAAACTGATCTAGTGGGGGAAAATCCTTACATTGATAGCAAAATATCTTCTAGATCCCATAAATCATCTGCAATCACTTGCTAGGAAAAAATTCCATAACCACACAGGTCATGCAGAATTTTTTTATGCCATTTGTATTCATTTTCTATCAAACTGAAAAAAAAACAATGCAACCTTTTACATTTTTACACATTTCAAATTTTTACTTATATTAATGCTCCTCTCCACCCCAATCCATCCTATTACCGAACAAGAATGAGACAGAGGTTGAGAAAAAAAAGATCCTTGATTGTTTCTCATTTTCCTCCTTTTCCCTTGGAGTAAATCAAGAATTCATTAAATATTGTTTAAAGTCAGAAAGATAACAAGACTCAAAATTTTTTCTTCAAAGAAAACAATAGAGTAAATAAGTAAACAGCATTCAAATATCAGTAACCAAACAGGCCCCCAATACAGCTTTAAGATAGTTTCATTTAACAGGGAAGTTTTACAACAGAAAAGCAGCTTCCTGAGAGGCACCCACTTCAAAAATAAATTATAGCTTAAATTATTACTGTATAGATTACACCTGATAAATGCAGAAATAATTAAATTTTTTCCTCCTTTCATGAACTGTGTAAGGTTAGTGCACAGTGGCTTACAAATTTCATATAATGGACTGTAAATCATCCACCATATTTAAATCATGTTTAAGTTTTCTTATATTAGACATTTTTATGGGAATAAAAACTTAGTAAACAATTACTTCATTTCTTCTTTCCTCCTTTTCTTTGCCACATAAGCCAGTTGTAGTGGATGATACAGATTTCAGCTGTAACTTGTAAAATATTCCAAAGGCTGTCACAGTCCCAGGAACTAGAGAAAACTGCCATCCACAAATAAACTACCAAAGTTAAGTGTAAATACAATGTGGTTCTAATTTTCTTTCATACAATCTCAGATAACCCCAAATAACTTTATAAATACCTTATTAAAAAAAATCTTTAAACCCATCAAAACTATTTAAAATATTTAAATGTAGAGATCTCAAATTTCCTTCAATCAGGCCAGAAATTATCACAAAAAGTATGATCACAGTTACAAACAGAATGAATGGAATGTTTAAGTTTAGGATAACCAAAAAAGCCCCATGTAACTTTTTAATGTATCATTTACTCAAATATAGGAAAGGTGATAACACAGGAAGCAAAAATAAGCTTGCAAGTGAAATTTCTAGAAGCTCATGAAAACAATACCATCCCATATTGCAGATGCAAAAGAAAAAACAGTTCTAATGGGGTTAAGAGTACTCTGGTCATCTTCGTTCATTTGGTCGTGCAAGGTGTTAACTATTTTTACTTCCCATATCCACAAAGTTAGTCCACAGGAGGGGCTGGAGGATCCTGTCCCTGGCATTAAAGAGAGAGAAATTATGAAATTGACTTCTTAAATCTCCCAGTGCAACCAGTCTAACACATACAGTAAGAATTGAGCAGCAATGCCCCTCACCTTCCCATCCCAAATCATATACTTATTTGGACCTCTTGTACGTTTTTGCACTAGGGAGCACTAGATTTTTTTTTTTTTCTTTTCGGTACATGGGCCTCTCACTACTGCGGCCTCTTCTGCTGCGGAGCACGGGCCCCGGATGCGCAGGCCCAGCGGCCATGGCTCACAGGCCCAGCCGCTCCAAGGCATGTGGGATCTTCCCGGACCGGGGCACGAACCCATGTCCCCTGCATCGGCAGGCGGACTCCCAACCACTGCGCCACCAGGGAAGCCCCGGGAGCACTAGATTAACACTGTGATTCACCGATGTTTGTCTCTTTCTTCCCTGTAGCATGGAAGAAAGGAAAACTTTGTAACAGTGATATTGACTTAGGTAAAAGTGCTCTCCCTGACAGCTCCAGAGGTGATATTTAAACCAATCAAGGTAGTCTCATCCCTCTTGCTAAGGTGACTGAGTACAGTACAATCAAAGTGAAGCTGAAGACTTATATTTCTCACTACAGAATGTCAGTCAATGAGGAAGTATGTGGCACCAGTTGCAACTGGCAGCCGCCCTATAGGGACCAGAAAGGGAACCCACATTGGAATAAAGCTAATGGTCTGAGGAAAGAACCCGGGTCTTTGATGATGCTGTTAAACTTTCTAAACATTGATCCTACCTCTGGATTTTTTAATGTGTAAACCAATAAAGCCAATTACTTAAACCAGGCTGAACAGATTTTTGTTACTTGTAATAGAAAGCTTCTGAACTGTAAAGGAAAGAGCAGACCTTTTAGGACTCTTCAGGAAGATTCCATTTATTTACTCGGACATGCTATATGAGGCCCTAGTTGAGGATAATGAATTTTTCTATTTGGAATCAGTCAATATGTTTTCTTGCTTATTCCTAGAGCTGTGGGACTATTATTTTTAGAACTTCTGGTCTACAATGAACTAAGGTTCAGGGGACTGTCACTTTTGAATGGCTTCTAATTGAGTTGGGTTTCTTTAGTTCCAAACATTGAGGATGTTGCTCTTTGATATGAAAGTAATAAAACTGTGCACAGAAAGTAAGAAAAAAGGCTTAGGAGAAAGCACTTTATCAAGACAATATACAAGCTGTTTTATGGATACCCTCCTCTCCAAGAAAACCCTAAAATAAATTTAAGGCATTTTATACAGTGTTAATGATACCTTCTTTCTTAACTAAAGTCAGCATGCTACATGTATAAATGTTTTAATCCTAAAAAAAACCCAAAGCACTGACCAGTTAACACTGCACATTTGCTTTCTCCTGTATAAGCAATTGGTCTAACCAAACTTCTTTTTAATAGTAACAACAAAGGACTGGGGAAAAGTAGCAATTATTTTAGGTTGGAGAAGGGAATTAGTGGGATAATTTGGTGTTCAACAAGTAAATCCATCATGGAAATACTTTTAGAGGTAATATCCAAATCAAATGGGAAAGAAAAAAATATAAACACTAGTTCTGAAAATGATTAAAGGAATCCTTTAATGGAGGCTCTATCAAAAACTCCCTGTTGGGTCACTTTATCATAATTTCAGTTAGGTTCTAAAAATGGCTGTAATCATGACTGTCAAGATTTATCAACATGAATGATTCCTACCTCTCCTTTTGCCAGCTCAGTTGACCTACTGTGATGCAGAACTGGAAGAATGAAGTTGAGAGAAATAGGATGGGAAAACAGGTTTAGCCAGATAGGCTCAGTGTCTCTGTTGTATTTCATAGTGAGGACAGAAGGGGAGAAAATGAAGAATGTGTGTGTAGAAACATTTGAACTGTAGCTAGTAAGAGAATTTGGGGAGCTGGAAGCATACGAGGTAAGGGATCAACTGTGAAGTGGATAGAACTGGGTAGTGGAAGACTGAGATTTGAGAAATACTGCTGTGGATTATTACGAACTGGATCATTTTTTATGTTTCTCACATGAGTAAAGATTGGAATTCACCTTAAAATGATTTGGGGGCTACGGGTCTGTACTTCTCTCTAAATGTGACTCCACGAAGGCTAAGCCATTTGAGGTTTCAAGATTTACTAGGACTACACAGGAAGAACTTACTCCGTGAGCTAAATCTTCCTTTTGCTAATTCAGATATTTCCATCAAAACAAACTCCTCCCCTTTCCCAGGCCACACACATCCCCCCACCCCAAAACATTTCTAATCCACAACACTTACATTATGAGGACTGGTTGGTTTTCCAGTTAGGTTGGATCCTCTTAGATTAGGAGGTCTCAGTAGAAACAATATCACTGCAATAACCATCCAGGCCATCAAGATCATGGTAATACTGATGCCATTATCACTAGGGGGTCCCGGTACTAAAGACAAACAGAAAATGTATTTGCAACAAAAACTGTAGAAAAATTATAATATTGTTAGATAAATGTAAAAACAAATCCTAATGTTTAAATAGCAACTTCAAAAATTATATTATATAAAAAAATGCATTACTAATTTTAAGAATTATTAAATATTACAGCTTCAATTTCCCTTTCCTCCTGTGAGGAAATCTAAATGGTAAATGGTGTAAAATACTCATAAGCCAGAGCCTATTAAATAAAGATTTTTAATAGTATAGTAGTTCTTAATATTTTGGGGCAATAGAATCCTTTGAGAATTTGATAAAAAAAGGACTCTCTTTCCACTGTAAGAATCCATGTATACACATTCAATAATTTTGCATATAATTGCAGAAGATTCATGGACCCACAAAGCCACCAATCCATAGATATGCTGAGATCTACAGAACTCAGGTTAAGACCACACGACACACAGTTAAGACACTCTAGGGGTGAGGAGATTATGCATTTTAATTACAGAAGTAGCATGAAAAAATAACAGCTTAAGGAAAAAGGGACATCCATGTTGTATAATATATGAATTAATATCCCTTTATGACATTCTCAAACAAATAGATATTAATTTGGCATTCTTTTTTGCAAAAAGAATTTGGATTCAGATCTAGATATTATAGTCTATGCCTTTATCAAGAGAAAAAAGTCAGGTTTCTGTGTAGGTATCAGTCTTTCCAGCTCCTTAAAGCAGCTATATCTTAAATATTTATTTCAGAATAACAAGTACCTAGCACAGTGCCTAGTTCATGGTAAGAACTTAACAAATTTCTAATAAATGAAATGTATATTAGAGAACTCAAAGTATCAAAAGTCAAAATTCTAGAAGATTAGATTTAAATAGCCTGTCAAGACTATGTATAAATGTTTGGTTTTGGTCTCACTACTTCAGGAAAAAGTAAAAGAAATCCACACAAGATTCTGAAACTAAGCAGATGCATTATGCATTACATTGAGGTCCACGGGCCCAGGGCCGAGGTGGCACTGCTGAGGCCAAAGGGGACAAAGTCAAGCAAAGAGCTGAGCTATCCCAAGAGCAGACTGGAGAGGAACCTAGTCTCTGTTCCAATCCAATCACTTCTCCAGGAACAAGTAACACAGTACTCAGGGGTCATCAATTTGCAATGCTTATCACACAATGAATCAGCATTTCCCCCCTCCATATCCATATTCACTCCTTTCCTTGTTCCCTCCTATTATATGCGCCTCCCTTCATAACTAAAAACCAATTTCTCCACTTAAGTTTTGGATCACATCACTCTTGCAGAAATTTATCCATTATCCTCTCTCTTGTGAATTATTCAACACCCTCTTCTCCACTGCAGCCATCCTTAAACATGATAAAGTTTCTCCCATATTTAAAAAATATATATATCCCTCCCTCAACCTCTTTCTCTGTCCAGCTATCAAAGCTAACCTCTTGAGAGTGGTCTATATTTACATCTACACTTCACTACCTCCCATTCACTCCTTAGGTTGGCATCTACCTCCATCAACATTCAAACAACTCTTTGAAAGGTCACCTATGACACCTGCAGGCTGCTAAACCTAATGGGTAATTTCAATCCTCATTTTCCATGACCATGCTCTCCTTAAAACACTTTCTTCCTTTGTATTCTGTGCCATTACCACTGCCAGATTTTCTTTCTAACACTTAGCCACTCCTTTACATGCTCATTTTCCTCTTCCTGGTTTTTACATTTTGGAATTCCTCATGGTCAGTTTTAGGTTCCCTTCTCTTCTTTCTCTGCATACTATCATCCTCACCTGTGGCTTCACTTACCTTCTGTATGCAGACCACACCTAAATTTATATTCAGCCCCAACTTCCCTGAACTTCAAAGCCAGTATCCAATTATCTATCTACATCAGTAGTTCTCTATTTTTTTTTTAAATCTTCGTATCAATAGTTCCTAAACTGTGGTGTACTGTAGAGCCAATGCTTCTTAAAAAGGTACCTGAATCCCACCTCGCACTTAACATACTCAATATCCCAAACTAAAATCACGAGCATCTCCCCTGCCCCATCCTCTATGCCCTACCAAACTGGATTTCTAGCCATCCAACTGCCTAGGCCAGAAACCTATGAAAACACCTTTTATTCCCTCAGTGACCCTCTATTTAACCCATCATGAAGTTTCTGTCGAGTGATATTTAGGAAGTAAATATTTACTTCCTAAATATCACTCAAGTCTGTCCACTTTTAGCTCTGTGCCCACACTTGCTCAAGCTACCATCACTTCTTGTCCGGTCTCTTAACTGATCTCCCCATACCTACTCTTGCCTCCTCTAATTCTGTCCTTTACGCTGCTCCAAGAATGGTATTTTTTTTTAAATCAAATACTATTATTTTTATTACTAAATAATAGCTAAAAGTTGAGTGGTTACTTTGAACCAGGCATTCTCTCTTAATCCCTTTTAACAATTTTTTCTTTTTTTTTTTTGGCCACACCTGGAGGCTTGTTGGATCTTAGTTCCCCAACCAGGGATTGAACCCCAGACACCGCAGTGAAAGCGCCGAGTCCTAACCACTGGACTGCCAGGGAGTTCCTCAACAATCTTATTTTATGGTCGGGACTATCATATCTTCATTTGATAAATGAGGAAACTGAGGAAATGTGGGGGTTAAATCCCAATGTCATACAGTTGGCACGTGGCAAAGCTGGGATTTAAATACAGTGGTCTCATTCCATAGACTGTGCTCTTAACCTCTTTGCTATGTCATAATCTCTGACAGTATCACATTAGAAGACAGATCCCTGAAAATTATTACTCCTACGGATAGTAAAATTGTAAAATACAGGGAACTTCCCTGGTGGCACAGTGGTTAAGAATCTGCCTGCCAATGCAGGGGACAAGGGTTCGAGCCCTGGTCCGGGAAGATCCCACATGCCACGGAGCAACTAAGCCCATGCACCACAACTACCGAGCCCGAGTGCCACAACTACTGAAGCCCACATGCTCTAGGGCTCGCGTGCCACAACTACTGAGCCCATGCACCTAGAGCCCGTGCTCCGCAACAAGAGAAGCCACTGCAATGAGAAGCCCACGCACCGCAACTAGAGAAAGCCCACGAGCAGCAACGAAGACCCAACGCAGCCAAAAAATAAAATTAAATTAAAAAAATAAAAATTGGAAAATACAGATTTTAATAGAATTTTGATAAATAAACTTATAACTAGTTGTTAGGTAAAACTAGGTTATTTAAAGGTAGTCAGAGAAAGATAACTGTGCCTTCTATACATGATCACTTCTTATAGTGCCCTCTCAGAAGTAAAATGCTAGATTAATTGTACAGACCAGAAGTGTAAGCCCAACGCCAATTCTTACGTTATTCAATTTGGAAAATGGGTCCCTTACTTTTTGATACTCTTCACAGGTAGAAGATTGTGAAGCTTCAGAGAGTTAAACCCCAGATCACAAATTTACTAATGCCTATTTCTAGACAAAGCAACCCTGACAAAATGCCCACTCCATTTTAAGACTCTCATAGTGATAATATGACTCCTAGTTCCCCATAACTGTCTCCTAGCTTGGTTCCTATTTCAGCCTTTCCTTCCTGCATACTGCTGCCAAAAAAGTCTGCTTAAAAAACACTGCTCTTAACACATCTCTGCTGGCTAACCCAGTGACTCACTTTCCACCGCTACTGCTTCAACTCTGAACTCTTCAGCCTGGCCTTTCCTCATCAGATGTGGCCCTACTCATCAATATTACCTCTTACCATTTCTCAGAAAAAACATCCCCTGCTCTAGTCAACCCCATTCCTTCTTCCTTCTTTAGCCAGTGGTTCCCTGGCCTGCCTGCCCATCAGAATAGCCTGTGATGACACCAATGCCACAGTTTCCAAGGCCCTGCCTCACATCATCTAATTCAGGAGCAGCTCAGGGGTGGGGTCAGGAATCAACAATATTTTTAAAGCTTTCCAAACGAATCTGATGCAATAGTTCAATGCTAGTTTGGCTAACAGCACTTGCCAACTTTGCACTCAGTCCTTCTGGGGACTGATTATTTTTCCCCATCTGGCATGATATTACAACTAATCTCATTTAACTACACCCCTCTCTCGTCTGTAAAAAAAATCTCCGTTTTCTCTGCCCACTCTTTCCTTTCTTCTCTAGGCTAGTGTAGCACTTCTAGTTTGAAGGAATGGTTTCCTACTTCTCCTAATTAGGTCATTAACTTTTTAAGAACTGAGACCATCTCATAGCTGTTTGACTCCACCACCTCTTAGATATATAATCTTTGTGCCTCGATTTCCTTATCTGTGAAATGGAAATATTACAATCACCTCATAGGGTAGTTAGAAAGACAGTAGAGAGAAATGGTCAGTACATGGAAAGCAGCACAATGCCTGGTACACAGTAGGTATTCAATAAACATCAACCATTATCAATCTGTGCTCTAGTTAAAATCAGTATTAGGATCAACTAGAGCACAGAAAAGACTGAGTGCAGAAAATTCCTTGTGTGAATAGCTAGGCTGGATAAGATGGTGAAGTGAGAATGAAAAAGGGTCAGATACAAATGGTAAGAGGATGAAAGAAGCACAACACTTGGCGACTGCCTGGACTGGTTACAGTAGGAGGAGGAAGAAAAAGTAAGGGTGCCTCTAAAATTTCTGCAGGGTGGTAGTATGCAGAATTCTCCACTTAAAAGGCCAAATGGATGCAGGTTTGACCTGACTTCCCAGGTTTGACCTGACCTCCCAGGTTTGATAAGAGCATTTCTCTTATTCTCTAATAACTTAAGGCCCATCTCAGAATAAAGGACAATAGCTGAACCAATTATAGTCGAACCTCTTGATCACAGTCAATGTTTTTCTGTTTACAGCAGTAGCACAAACTTAAGATTGGCTCTAGAATGTACTTTCACACGGACATACTGTGCAAGGTTATTAACAAAAAACTGGAAACAGACCTAAACGTCTGCTAAGAGTGTCTGATTAAGAAATTATGGTATATCTCTCTCCTGTGTTTCCCCATCCTGCGTCTCCTCAGGGTGCACTATGGGGGACTGGTGGTGGCTGCAGTGTCTGATGGCAGGCATCCTATTTCTATGCTGAGTTCCCTCAGGGCTCACCCTCAGGCAGCTGTAATGTGATGGCCTGATGGCTGGAACATCCTTTGTTTATTGAATTGGTAGGCAACATTTTTTTTCATTGATAAGGTGCATATTCAAGGAATGATTTATATGAACTCAGGCTCTTGCATCTTCCCATACAAAGAAAAGCACTGACTTCATTAACTTGAGATGTCTGTTTTTCTTTTTTTTTTTTCTTTCTTTCTTTTTTTTTTGCTGTGCCACACAGCATGTGGGATCTTGGTTCCCCAACCATGGATCGAACCCACACCCCCTGCATTGGAAGCCTGGAGTCTTCACCACTGGACCACCAGGGAAGTCCCTGTTTTTCTTTAATTAACAATAATCTTTTGATGTTCCTACTACCTGGTTTCTTGCAAAAGCTCCTATATATCCTGGCTCCTCCCTTACCTCTTCAGAGCAGTCCCTCAGAGTCATCTGAGAGGCTGTCTTCCAGGCTTAAGTCCTCAGCAAGTCTATCAAATAAAACGTAATTCTCAAAAAAAAAAAAAAAAAAAAAAAAAAGAAATTATGGTATATCTGTAAAATGGAATACTATGAAGCTATAAAACAATGTTGAGGGAAGTCTCCATGAGATATGCTATTTTTTTTTTTTTTTTTTTTTTTGTGGTACACGGGCCTCTCACTGTTGTGGCCTTTCCCATTGCGGAGCACAGGCTCCGGACGCGCAGGCTCAGCAGCCATGGCTCACAGGCCCAGCCGCTCCGCGGCATGTGGGATCTTCCCAGACCGGGGCACGAACCCGTGTCCCCTGCATCGGCAGGCAGACTCTCAACCACTGCGCCACCGGGGAAACCCGATATGCTATTTTTTGACAGAGGAAAAAAAAGCAGGTGAAAAACACTGTGTACTAAGAAAGGGGGGCAAATAATAAATATTTTGCCTGTACATGCATAAAGAAATTCTGGAAAGCTACATAGAAGGCCAATAATACCTAGAGATAGGACTTGGTTAGATGGGAGAATATGAGTAGGAAGACACCTTTTCACTATACACTAATTAACTTCTTGATTTCTGAACTATATATAAAAACATTGAATTGAATGAAGCAAAAACAGTAAACCTAAAATGTCTTGGGATTGGAGACACTGGGTATCTGAACTGACTTAGACTTTTTGAAATATCCAGGAATAGGGATGAATGTGGTCACTATAGGCTTTCTGTGATTATTCACAGTCCCTTATGACAAGATCTACTTCTTCGTGAAGTCTCAGAACAGGCATGCTACTCAAACTCCCCGACACAGCATGCGGCTAATACAAACAAATACCAGGAGTAGCTATTTTAAAGTCAACACAGAGAGCTGAAAGGGCCTTTGAGTGAGCTGGCCACTATGGTTTTTATTGTGACAACTGTTTGGCACTAAATAGTCTAAATATTGGGTTTCCCTGGTGGCGCAGTGGTTGGGAGTCCGCCTGCTGATGCAGGGGACATGGGTTCGTGCCCGGTCCGGGAAGATCCCACATGCTGCGGAGCGGCTGGGCCGGTAAGCGATGGCCGCTGAGCCTGCGCGTCCGGAGCCTGTGCTCTGCAACTGGAGAGGCCACAACAGTGAGAGGCCCGCGTACAGCCAAAAAAAAAAAAAAAAAAAAAATTCTAAATATTAATGTAGTGCCAAGTAATCTAGATATTAAGAAGCACAATCACATGCGGGATATAAAGTCTGTTCCCCTCACTGCCTAGGAATTAATTGCCTTAAGAGGGTAAATACTTTTTACTCTATGGTCTAGAAAAATGTCAAATCATAAAAATGTAAAAGGACTTTGTACACCAAAATACAGGGTTCCATTTTGCTCAAGGGTTAGTAAGTCTTTGGTTACAAGAAAAAGTATTATAAATAAGATGTCAAATGGAACATTCACAATGAAGCTATTAACCTAGCTGGACACCAGGAAGATGAAAGAGAGAGAGGCTCTAAGAGCTGGCAGATCCTGAGGGATTATTTCTATAAACATATATAGGTTTCCAGTGGGAAAAGCAGAAACAGAACAGCAGTGAAAGTGGACAGTGCACCAGCAGGCTTTAACCCTGTGATTTTGGAGTTGTATACAGTAATAACAATATCCTCAGAACATCTACCCATCTTTTGATTTACTCCAAAATTAAATTAGCAATAGAGCTGGTTTCCACAACTCTTTATCTGAAAGACAGTCTTTCAGAAGAGTGGGCAGACTCATTCTATGCAGCTCTAGAGAACAAAACTGTGGGTAGGGCTTCCCTGGTGGCGCAGTGGTTGAGAGTCCACCTGCCGATGCAGGGGACGCGGGTTCATGCCCTGGTCCGGGAGGATCCCACATACCGCGGAGCGGCTGGGCCCGTGAGCCATGGCTGCTGAGCCTGC
>NC_041220.1:79495486-79513747 GCF_002837175.3 Physeter macrocephalus | reverse complement strand
CACACACACACACACACACACACACACACACACACACACACACACACACACACACACACACACACAAAACAACTGTGGGTAAATATCACGATGAAGTGGAATGTAGCTCAATATAAAGAATCATGCAGCAACTAGATATGCTCACAGATTGCAACTAGATTCTGCTACCACATGAAGTAATGAGCTTCATATTCTATTAAATCATCTCAAACACATGTAGCACATCATGGCAGGCACAATGGATACTGTGATATTATGATATAATAAGAAATACATATTTGGTCTTCATTCTGGTTCCTGTCAGAAAGCTGCTAAAATCCTTGGAATTTCCTGAGTGATAAGGGTGAGAGGAACGTCTTTTCTTATTCATAATAAACCCCTTTCAACCATACCTGAGTTGATGTTAATGAGGTGACTCTCAGTGGGCCCCCAGAAAGCTTCAGGATGGGGACTCACTGGGAGTCTGACCAAGTGATTAGAGGGCTGGAACTTCCAAGTTATTCACCAATGGTCAATGATTTACTCATTCATGCCTATGGAATGGAACCTCCATAAAACCCCTAAACAACGGGGTTCACAGAGCTTCCCGGTTGGTGAACACATGGAGGAGCTGGGAGGGTGGTGCACCCAGAGAAGACAGGGAAGCTCTGTACCCCTTCTCCTCATACCTTGCCCTAGGCATCTCTTCCATTTGGCTGTTCCCGAGTTGCATCCTTTGTAATAAACTGGTAATAGTAATTAAACTGTTTTCCTGCCTTCTGTAAGCCACTCTCACAAATTATTGAAACAGAAGAAAGGGTT
This sequence comes from Physeter macrocephalus, assembly GCF_002837175.3. Taxonomy (NCBI): domain Eukaryota; kingdom Metazoa; phylum Chordata; class Mammalia; order Artiodactyla; family Physeteridae; genus Physeter; species Physeter macrocephalus. The sequence goes on along the minus strand of NC_041220.1, from coordinate 79,512,946 downwards.
GCAGGGACCCCCGATTAATATATATTTTATGAAAACAGCATAAGCTCATTCGCGAAAATTTAGAATACACAGAAAAGTAATTATATCGCTCAGAGGAAACAACTGCTTAAACCATTTAAAGACATGGCTGTTAGAAAGGATTTCCACCAAACACTAGAAGAACTGGGGCAGGGTGGAACGACTGGCCAAGATAACTGAATTACTACTCAAGCTCTAGAGTTGTGCCTTTATACTTGGATTAAAGAAGTGAAATTTCACCCACAGAAATAAGAGTATACTTGGTTTACAGGTGGGACTGGCTCAAGGGTCACAAATACCCCAAATGTAATAAACACTTGTTTTCCCATAAGGAGTTCAATAAGATTGTTTTCAACTAGAAGAACACGTTTTAGCTTTACTGCTGAGGCAAAAATTTATGATGCTTATCAGAGGGCACACTGCAGATTAATGAACGCTACTGAAGAGACAACATAAAGAAACCTGGAGTTGGGGAACCACCACCCATCATCCCCAAAACCTAACGCAAGTCTCCCCATTACTTTCTTGCCCAGAGGCATATAATTATTACCCTGCTGCACCAAAGGACTACATTCTGACAAAGTTTCTACTTTGGGCCAGGCACTGTACTAGCTCCTGTTTCTCTAAGTTGTTACATTTACAGAATTTGATGGGATACCCAGTTCACACAGTAATACCAGTAATTAATAATGTACTAACAAGTTCCTTTATAATGATACCTTACTGTGTTTTGTTTTAGTTTCACAAACATAATAAAGTGGTGCTCAGCTTCAGAGATGTGACGTATAAGCAACTAGCCTATTAATAAATGCAATTTGGCCGTATGTCAAAAGCCTTAAAATGTGCAAAAGGATGTTTGTTCAAGCACTATTTATAACAGCAAAAATATACTAGCAACCTAAGATGCCAACAAAAGGGAATTATTTGAACACTGGTCCATCCCCATAATGAATTATTATTTAGTCAGTAAATATTTTTAAGGTAAATACATGCTGATATACTCACAATACAGCAGTGAAAAACAACACATACAAAGTGATCCCATATTTGTAAGTATATATGAAATCGAATTGTGCCAGGCTTCACCATCCTGTAAACATCATACTTCCATTCTTACAGTCAAATTATTATGGTATAAGACTGGATTGGCTATTATTTCCCCTCAAAGTATCCCTCAAGTTATTTCTGTCCTGAAAAAAAGATGCCTCATATTATAAGTCTGTCAGCTACATTCACCATGCGGAATCCATCTTCCTGCACTGATTCTCACTTTACCATCACCACTGCCCATAAAGCCATGGAGAAACCTCCCTACTGCCCTTACCGTCTTGAGAATGCTAATGTCAGAGCCAAAGGAATGACTCCAATGTCTCCCAAAGCTTCCAAAACCTTGGGAAAAAATGGCCTCCCCTTCCTTCACTCACAAATTCTCAAAGTTGCCAATGGATGCAAATAGATGGTAGGGAAAGAGTGAGGGGTTTGTGCTAGCAGCCTCGGTGTTCAGTTCAACGAGCCAGAAGTGCCCTGTTCCACGTGTATTTGCCCAAAAAAGGGTCTTGGAAGGGTTTACACCAAGTTGTTAACAGTGGTCATCTTTTATTATTCTGGAAGTTTTTCCTTTTCTTTTTTTTCTTATCAGTGATTTTATAATTTTATTCAATGAACAGGTTTTGTTTTTGTGGCAGGACCAAAAAACACAATTTTTTAAGTTAAAAAATTAAATATTTAAGTAGGAAATACATTACTAAGAACCATTTCCTTAAAGGGCAAACTGTAAGAATAATTTCTGGCAAAAATTCAGTCTTATTCTGGTCTCTAATTCTGCCCCCAATGCCAAGCCTCCTCCTGTCCCATCATTACTTACATTCCTGAAGACATTCTGTGTCTGTGCAGTAGGACTGGGACTGCCTCAACTACAATGAATAAGAAGAAAGGAAAGTTAGCCACTGGACTTAACCAAAAATGGATACTATTTATTAGAAAGATCATGTTTTGCTTTTTAATGAATGCTACTACAGTATATATCATACCTTCAAAATCAGATAAAAACATAGAATATATTGAGGGGCTGTTCAGTTTGGGGGGATTATTTTTCTCTTCAACATAATATTCAAATATACTGTGATCTAGTGCAATTCACCTATTTAAATTAGGAATTTTTAAAAGTCACCTGTGGATGGGTGGGGTGGTGGGATGAATTGGGAGATTGGGATTGACATGTATACACTAATATGTATAAAATAGATAACTAATGAGAACCTGCTGTATAAAAAAATAAATAAATAAAATTTAAATTTCAGAAAAAAAAAAAAAAGTCACCTGTGACAGAAAACTCCTGCTGCCGTATGTTATTAGACTTCCCAAAGGAAAAGCACTTAACTGTAGAGGAGAGCTACTAGAAAAAGAGTAAACTTCGTTAATAAGGTTTTTTTCTCCCTGAAAATTAGAAGCCTCTGCTTCTAATAGAAAAAATAGGTTCTCTTTGCAGAAAATGCACCTTTGAAAGACAGGAATTTTTTTTTTTCCTTTTTGCTTACATCTGCATAAACAGTGGTTAGACAAGGAAGGAACTAATAAAAATGATACCACAGGAGTTGGGTGGGGGTGGGATGGAGGAATGGAGTAGGCTCTGATGAGAAGGGATCTGAAGTTTTCAATGTCTATCTTTATATACAATTTAATTTTGGAACCATATGATTATGAATTTTAAAAAGATAAGTGAAAAGTAAAAACTCATCTATCAATAAACATATACCATCCTTTTATGAATGTTCACCCTATGCTGAGGGCTTTTAGGATGTTTAGAAATGATAATGTCATAAATCTTAAAAGAGATGATACCCAGTAAACTGAAGGAACATGCAACTTCTCAATTCAGCCTCATTACTTTATAAATGACACCCCCTCTCCATTAAAGCAGTTAATGCATAACCTGCAATTGTTTGGGGAAGCAACTACAGAGCAGTCGTGCTTAGCTGGTTAAGCATGGGCTCTGCAAAAAGGCAGATCTTGATTTAAAGTCAGGCTCCGCAACTTTCTAGAGTTTCAAGACCTTGGGTGAATTCTTTAACACCTCTAAGCTTTAGTTTCCTCATCTGGTAAAATGGGGATGATATTACCTATATCTGAGTACAAGTGAGAATTAAAATACACAGTGCATATGAAATGTCGTAACAACCCAAGAAAGAAGAAACGTTAGCTATTATTATTACTGTGCCAAACAAATTATGACCTCATCTAAAACAATTATTGGAATTAACAGAACAAATCATCTTGTAAGTTGTTCTCTAAGATGATCAGGCTTGCTTTGGTGTATACCACTAAAAGTGTTCTATTTGTTTTTTTGTTTTTGTTTTTTAAATATTTATTTATTTATTTGGCTGCGCCAGGTCTTAGTTGTGGCATGCGGGGTCTTTAGTTGCGGCATAAAAACTCTTAGTTGCGGCACATGGGATCTAGTTCCCTGACCAGGGATCGAACCGGGGCCCCCTGCATTGGAAGCGTGGAATCTTGGCCACTGGACTACCAGGGAAGTCCCCAAAGTAGTTCTACTTGAATTAGAATGGGAAAACAGATCTTAATTAATGTAAAAATATGCTGGGTACCTTAAACCTTCCTAAATATGAAAAGAATCAATCCAAAACCTCTTTAAAAATTTATGCATTCTACAGCTATTATCAAAAAGACAATAAATAACAAGTGTTGGTAAGGACGTGGGAAAAAGGGAACCTTTGTGCACTGTTGGTGGGAATATAAATTGGTCGCAGCCACTATGGAAAACAGCAAGGAGGTTCCTCAAAAGATTAAAAATAGCGTTACCATATGATCCAGCAATTCCACTTCTGGGTATTTACCCGAAGAAAACAAAAACACTAATTCGAAAAGATAAATGCAGCCCCAGGTTTTCTGTAGCATTATTTCCAATAGCCAAGACATGGAAATAACCTAAGTGTCCACTGATGGATGAGTGGATAAACACACACACACACACACACACACACACACACAAAGGAGTATTATTCAGCCATAAAAAAGAATGAAATCTTGCCATTTGCGACAACAATGGATGGACCCCAAGGACATTATGCTAAGTGAAATAAGTCAGACAGAAAAAGATAAATACTGTATGATCCACTTATATGTAGAATCTAAAAACAAAGATCTCATGGATATAGAGAAGAGATTGGTGGTGGCCTGAGGCAGGGGGAAGAGGGTGGGCAAAATGGGTGAAGGGGGGGTCAAAAGGTACAAATTTCCAGTTAAAAAATGAATAAGTTATAAGAATGTAATGTACAGCATGGTGACTATAGCTAATAATATTGTAAAAAATTACACATTCTAAAGAAATTGAAAAAAGATTACTAGACCCTTGGGTCACAAATCAGACCTAATGAACCTCCTACTTTACATATACTTTAAGTTTTATTAATTTTTTCCCAATAAGTAATACGTATACACAGTGCAAAATTCAAAAGTACAAAAGGATACTTTATGCAAGGTAAATCTCTTGCTCTCTTCTGTCCTTCAGCCTCCACAGCACTCAGGTTTTTTTGTGAATCTCTCCAGAGATGTCCTTACATTTTTATAAGCATATATATCTTTTCCCATTACTTCTCCACCTCTAAGTAGCATTGCAGCGAATGTAAAACAAAAAGATTTATTAGGTCTTTGGATTGAACAAGTATTATCTAATTACTTAAGATATCAAATAAGAAGTAAAAATAACTTTCTTGGGTTTAGTATTTAGCAATCACATAGCATATCCCAAAATCTACAGCTGTGATCGAAATGACCAATGAACTATCAGTTCATTGTACACTATGCAACTCAAGTGCCAGCCCTGGCTTTTGGCTATAGCTCTACTTGAACTGATGCCCTTGTCTTCAGGTCTGACTTGCTGGCTGTCTGTAGCTCAATGATATCTACAAATGACATGATTTCCATGTGAAAAGCCCCCAAGTCTTTATATATCCATTTCCTCACAAATCTACTTCCATGGAGGGCCACACCACCAGCTCTAGGCTTCTTCTTCATGCTTCCATCAGTCTCATCCTCCTTTCTCAATGTGGGTCTACCAGATAAGATGCTCACTGTGTTCGTTTTTGATCTCCCTGTGACGCTGGCAGGTCTGGGTTTCACCCCACACCCTTGCAGTGGGTTTGTAGTCTATAGCCAGGGTCACCAAACTAAAACCTGTAGGCTGGAGGCCTATTTTTTTTAAATAGTTTTACTGAAACATAGCCACACCCATTTGTTTACATATTGTCTATGGCTGCTTTCACTACAACAGCTGAGTTTAGTAGTTGTCATAGAGACTCCAAGCCTAAAATATTTACTATCTGGCCCTTAAATTACTCAACACTACTGATAATGACAACCAGCTAAAGACACCTAGGAAATACCCATGAAATACGAGGAAAAACAAGTATTTTTGTGTAGCTATATAAAAATGTTCATTTAGAAATGTGAGATGCTCATTAATTATGTCTAGTTATAATGCAACAATCATTTATTTACTTATTCATTTAAAATGTTTACTGAATGCCTACTACATGCCAAGTACAGTTCCAGGTACTGAGGATATGGTGTGAAAAGGACAAAGTTTCTAGTCTTATGGATCATACAGTCTTGTGGGGGAAATCAGACAATTAACAAGTATATTATAAAAATGTCAGAGAGCCACACAGAGAATGAAAGTAGGATGGCATACAGTGGCAGTCCAGTAGCCACTTTAAATTAGGCAGACAGAGGCAGTAACACTTAAGGGACTATCTACACAATAATAGCAGTAAAAGATCAAGGAGATGAGCATTCAGGAATTCCAGACAGAGTAAACAACTCAGAAAGGCCCCTAGATGAAAAGGTGCCTGCGAGCTGGTGTTGAGGAACCACAAGGCCACTGTGGCTGGGGCATGTAAGCAGTATTACTTAGCTGCTGTATTTAGTCAACCTCAGAACCAAATGCTTTCTAGATACGCACAAAGCAGCACAGTTTTCTGTTAATGGCATTAGTCTGACTGCCTCCAATTCTAAGACATGTAACAGATACCTATATGTTTTATCAATGTGGAATAAGGGTACCTTCTTATTATCACATTAGAAATACATCTAAATACAAATATATTTTAATGATAAATTATATTACTTTACATTATAATTTAAATAATTTATTATTTATATTACAATAAAAATAAAATTACAGAATACTTAGAAATTAATGTGGATTAATTCACTGACAGTACAATTATCATTATGTTTTCTAGCATTAAAATATACAAACTTTTATATAATTAGAATCATTATAATAACAAATATTTACTGGGAACTTTTATGTGGTAGGGACTATACTAAGAACTTTAATTTATTTAATCCTCACATTCAATGGCAGGAGGCAGGTGCTATAATTCCTACTTTATGGATGAAGAAACGTGTTTGGGAGAGGTTGGCTAACATATCCAGTACTAACTCCAGAGTCTAAATTTTTAATCTCAATTCCATTCTACTTTACAACATACAAAATTTTATATCATAATTTTAGTTAACATATCATTAGCATGAAACACTGTGTAACCAACCATAATTTTGAATGGTTACAGAATACTCCAGTGAGTTGATATACAACTGATATAAAACTGAACTGAAGCAAATTCAGAGTAAAGTGAAAATGACCATAGATGTAATTACCTAATAGCCTCTAAGATTAACACAGCCAATGTTTTCTTTCAGCACTAAAAGAGATCTCTTTTCCTTTAGGTGTCATCAGAAGGAGTAGGCTTCCCTTTGGGACTATGATAAAAAACGGTAATGTACAATTTGTCCCGCTATACAAGTTTCTAGAAAACTAATTCACTCACATACAATTGGTAAATATAGAAATGATGTCAGCTTTATGTGGTAGCTGTGTTGGTTCATAAATGATTTTTTTCTAGGTAAGGGGAACCACAGAGTGGGAAGTCAAATTACAACTTTGAGTAGGTCAAATTATAACTCATGCCATGCAGGCAGAAGCCCTTTCAGCTTTAAGAAAATTGTTAAAAAAGTGCCTTCACACATGCATACACACACACGCATACGCACACACACACAAGACCAAGAATGAGAAGAAATTATTCACTGGGAGCCTGGCTGACTGAAGCACTCCATCTCTAGCCCAAGCTGCAGTGAATCTTTGGGACATTCCAGCAAGAGCTGGAGCTGGATCCTGCTCTTCTGGCTGATCTCCTATGGGTTCCTGGCTACACTCTACATGTTCACAAGCAGATGATGCTGCAGGCTCTGAATAATGAGGTGCCAAAGTATCATGACCATATTTCTAGTCCAGGACTTAGTGTTTTTCCCAAACCAGCGTGTTGGAATATATATTCAGTATGTCAGATTCAAACACTTATGATGGGTAAATTATAGTCTTTAAAGAATTAAAAAAACACATTTAGTAAAACGAGAGAGTCTTTTGATGGAACTCTTTAAACAGAGAGACCTAACTTACAGTGCATCTCAGTTTTCTCTTGACTTATTTGAATACAGTGGGACTACTGATGCTGATTTTGGCTACTCCAAAAGGAAACCATTTATGAAAGCAAACATAACTAAAAGAAAACCAATAAACAATGTCCTACTGTTTTCAAAACTATATTCAAAATCCTGTAATCAACCATAATGGAAAAGAATATGAAAAAGAATATGAAAAAGAATGTATATATATATATATATATATATATAACTGAATCACTGCTATACAGCAGAAATTAACACTACACTGTAAATTAACTAACTTCAATTAAAATAAAAAGAAAACCAAAGATAATAAATGAAGGAAACAGGCATGGCAGTATCTACAGGATGGAGCCATAAACTTCAAGTATTTTCTGTATTACAGTGGAGTGGCAGGAACCACATGTGGACTATCTACAGCCAACGGTTGCTGCCTAGGTAAACCTTCATGCTAACCCTGATCCCAGGATCCCAGGGAAGATCTGGGATCTTCCCCACCTAACCAGGATGGCCATGTAAAGTTCCTTAGATGAGTTAGCTTCAAAATCGAAGAGACAACATATTATGATTAGAAGAAATGTTTTTCTTCCTCGGGGAAAAAGGCAGAAAACAGAGATTTAAAGAATACAAGAGTCTTGGCACAGAGATTTCCTGTTAGGGAAAATGTAGAACCTAAAATGGTCTCTTAGGATATCCAGGAAGCCTCATATAGAACCTTGGCTGTCAGAGGCTGATGGAAAAAACAAAGATCAAAAAGAAGACTCTAATGACAAAAAGCAGATAAATGGAACTTCTATGAGGAATCTTACCTTGGAGAAATTCTTTGAAGAAAATTACAAAAAAACAGAAAGTCTCTCTTTGGAGTTATCAAAAGGTACCTGCTATGGATGTTCGTGTTTCCCCCACCACTCCAAATTCATATGTTGAAGCCCTAATTCCCAAAGTGATGGAATTTGGGGGTGGGGGCCTTTGGGAGGTGATTAGTTTTAGATGAGGTCATGAGAGTGGAGCCACCATGATGGAATTAGTGCCCATATAGGAAGAGGGTGAGACCAGAGCCGTCATTCTCTCTGTGCCATGTGAGGGTACAGCAAGGTGGCTGTCTGAAAACCAAGAAAAGAGCCAAATCACCCTGGCAAATCTGGCAACATCTTGATCTTGGACTTACCAGTGCCTCCAGAACTGTGAGAAATAATTATTTGTTGTCTAAGCTGCCCAGTCTGTGGTATTTTTCCAGAGCAGCCCGAGCAAACTAAGACAGTACCTAAACAAGAACTTATCTGCTGTTTTTCTATGTCTGCTCAAGAACCTCATGTATATTGGAGGTGCTCTTCTTCCCCATGCACCGGGTCTACCTGTGGACTGGTAAACAGTGTGGTACAGAACAGTGGTTCAAAAGAGAAGCTTTAAAGTCAGAGGTATCTGGTTTCAAATTCTGTGTCTGTTACTTTCCTAGGCAGAGTTTCAAACTATAGAAGAGATAAATACAATCTGTTATCAACCTTAATGTCATTGTGAGGATTAAATGACATAATTAAATATTATATAAAATTAAATATAACATGTATATAAAAACTCAGGTCATGGCCCACAGAATGGTTTCAGATTATAGCAATATGCAGGAAAGGGCTGCCTGTTTGTACAAATAAGCCTACTCGTATTTATCACTACTATTTTTTTCAAAAAGTGAAATTCCAAAACCAACAACAAAAAAGTACTTTCAAATCACGGGTTAAACAGTTGGTCAATGTCCTCTGACCAGACCTCACACAGCTCACAGTAACAGGTTAGCTTGAAATAAACTTAGACTGCCAAAACCCAGCTCCCCCTAATTTTTAATACCGCACAGCATTCCATTTAATTGCATCATTTCCAAATTTGTATATGAAAAACAATGTTGTGGTGAATATTCGTATAAATACATTCTTACACACTTGATTAATCTCTTTAGAATATGGAGCAGAGTTGCTATAATGAAGGTATGTACACTTTAAGTTTTGATATACATTGCCAAATTACAGGAGGGGAATTTTAAAGAAATGACAAAATACAAAGTACATTCAATTCAATTATTCCTGCATAATCATACCACTGAGGAAGCCCAGTGTTTCAACTGGGAGACAGCTAAAACCTAACTATATCTGATCACATTTAGTTCTTTTTTTAAAAATTTATGTTACTGAAGTATAGCTGATTTACAATGTTGTGTTAATTTCTACTGTACAGCAAAGTGATTCACTTACACATATATATACATTCTTTTTCACATTCTTTTCCATTATGGTTTATCACAGCATATTGAATATAGATAGTTCCCTGTGCTATACAGTAGGACCCTGTTGTTTATCCATTCAATACACAATAGTTTGCATCTGCTAATCCCAAATTCCCAATCCTTTCTTCCCCTATCCCTTCCTCCCCCTTGGCAACCACAGGTCTGTTCTCTATGCCTGTGAGCCTGTTTCTGTTTCGTAGGTAAATTCGTGTCATATTTTAGATTCCACATATAAGTGGCATCATATGGTATCTTTCTCTTTCTGACTTACTTCACTTAGTATGATAATCTCTAGATCCATTCATGTTGCTGCAAATGGCAATATTTCATTCTTTTCATGGTTGGATAGTATTCCATTGTATATATGTACCACATCTTCTTCATCCATTCATCTGTCGATGGACATTTAGGTTGTTTCCATGTCTTGGCTATTGTAAACAGTGCTGCAATGAACACTGGGGTGCATGTATCTTTTCCAATTATAGTTTTGTCTGGATATATGCCCAGTAGTGGGGTTGTAGGATCATATGGCAACTCTATTTTTAGTTTTTTGAGGAACCTCCATACTGTGTGTTTTCCATAGTGGCTGCACCAATTTACATTCCCACCAACAGCGTAGGAGGGTTCCCTTTTCTCCACCCCCTCCTCCAGCATTTGTTATTTGAAGGCTTTTTATTTTTTCTTCTTATTTATTTATTTATTTGGCTATGCCACGTGGCTTGTGGGATCTTAGTTCCCCAACCTGGGATCAAACCCAGGCCCTTGGTGAAAGCTCGGAGTCTCAAACACTGAACCACCAGGAAATTCCCTGAAGGCTTTTTAATGATGGCCATTCTGACCGGTGTGAGGTGGTACCTCATTGTAGTTTTGATTCGCATTTCTCTAATAATTAGCAATGCTGAGCATCTTTTCATGTGCCTTTTGACCATCTGTGTGTCTTCTTTGGAGAAGTGTCTATTTAGGTCTTCTGCCCATTTTTCGATTGGGTTGTTTGATCACATTTAGTTCTTAATGACTAAGTAGCATCTCTACATATTTTCCTACAATATTAACAAAAATATTCAATAACTTGGAAGGACCACAATAATCCATGTACATTTAAGCCTGAAGACTTCAAATAATCAGGTTAAAGGCAAGTCTGAGTATTCTGAAAATAGTTTTTGAATGTCTAACACTAACAGGTTGCCCAAATGAAATGCATATACTTTCCCAAATCCTACAAAAATACCTTCTAAATTTGAGTTTAATTAATTTATTGAACCAAAAGTCATCACGTAATTTATGGCCACTGACAAGACAACAACATAACTTATATGCTATACCTTTCTGGTACAGTCTATTTTGATTATATACAAAGATACAGATATAGATAACATGACTGTCCACCAACTCAATGCAACCTCTGGCCAAGAGAGCAATAAATGTCATGAAATGGAATACGTGAGTGGGGGGCAAGAGGAAGGGAACTCTGACATTTTGCTCTGTATTTCTACATTATTTCAAGTGTCCGTAATTTAGATATTCACATATTACAAGTATCATTAAAAGGAAAGAAAATTCCAATACCATGATACTTGAAAATGAGGCTGACTCTGATTTGCTGTTATGGACTGAATGTTTGAGTCTCCTCAAAATTCGTATTTTGAAATCCTAATCCCCAATGTGATGGTATTAGGAGGTGGGGCGTTTCAGAGGTGATTAGGTTACGAGGGTGGAGCCCACATGAGTGGAATTAGTGTTCTCATAAAAGAGACCCAAGAATGCTTCCTTGCCCTCTCTTCACTATATAAGGATACAAGATCTGCAACCTGGATGACGGGCTCTCACTAGAACCCAACTATGCTAGCACCCTGATCTTGGACGTCCAGCCTCCAGAACTGTGAGAAATAAATTTCTGTTGTTTATAAGCCACCCAGTCTACAGTATTGTTATAGAAATCCGAACTAAGAAATTTGCTTATATGAAAAGATATATGAAGTGAAAAAAAAACAAGTTGCAGAAACGTAAATATATTATGATCCCTTCTATGTGAAAACAAATTTCTAGAAAGAGATATATAGCAGACTTATTTTCTAAAAACGGTCATAGCAGTATTTCTAACCACACACGCTCTTCCAGAATCTTACCACTCCCCATCAAGAGGTGGAGTCTCCTAACTCAAAAATGGTTTAAAATTAACTCAAAATATATTAAAGACCTGAATGTAACACCTGAAACCATAAAAATCCCAGAAGAAAACATAGGTGGTAAGCTCCCTGACATCAGTCTTGGTGATAAGTTTTTGGATCTGACTCCAAAAGCAAAGGAAACAAATGCTAAAACAAATAAGTGAGACTACATCAAACTAAAAAGCTGTTGCATAGCAAAGTAAACCATCATCAAAATGAAAAGGCAACTTATTTAATGAGAGGAGATATTTGCACATCATATATCAGATAAGGGGTTAAATATCCAAAATATATAAAGAACTCATATAATTCAATAGCCAAATAAACAATCTGATTAAAAAATAGGCAGACGGGGCTTCCCTGGTGGCACAGTGGTTGGGAGTCCACCTGCCGATGCAGGGGACACGAGTTCGTGCCCCGGTATGGGAAGATCCCACATGCCGCGGAGCGGCCACAGCAGTGAGAGGCCCGCGTGCCACAAAAAAAAAAAAAAAAAAAAAAACCGATAAAAAATAGGCAGAAGATCTCAATAGACATTTTCCCAAAAAAAGACATAAAGATGGCCAACAGGTACATGAAGAGATGCTCAATATCACTAATCATCAGGGAAATGAAAATCAAAACCACAATGAGGTATCACCTCACATATATACATCATATATATCAATATAATGGAATTATTATTCAGCCTTAAAAAGGAACAAAATCTTGCCTTTTGTGACAACATGGATGGACCTTGAGGGAATTATGCTAAGTGAAATAAGTCAGAGAAAGACAAATACCATATGATCTCACTTACATGAGGAATTTAAAACAACAACAAAAGATCAAGCTCAAAGATATAGAGAACAGATTGGCGGTTGCCAGAGGTGGGGGGGGGTTGGGAGGTGAGTGAAATAGGTGAAGGGGGTCAAAACATACAAACTTCCAGTTACAAAATAATTTAAGTTATGGGGATGTAATGTACAGCATAGTGACTATAGTTAGTAATAACATATTGTATATTTGAAAGTTGCTGAGAGTAGATCTTAATAGTTCTCATCACAAGAAAAAAAAATTGTAACCGTGTATGGTAACAAGTGTTAACTAGACTTACTGTGACCATCATTTCCCAATATATACAAGTCGCACATCTGAAACTAATGTTATTTGTCAGTTGTACCTCAATTAAAAAAAGAGGTGAAGTCTATTCCCCCTCCTCTTGAAGCTGAGCAGGCTCAGGACTGCTACAACCAGAAGTATAATAGAAGTGTTGTATGTGACTTCTTAGGCTAGGCTATAAAAAGTATCCAGGCTGCATGGTTCTTTCCCTCCCCCATCCTCTCTTGGGATGGATGCTTCTTGCCCTTGGAACCAAGCCACTGTGCTGTGAGGAAGCCAAGCAGCCACATGAAAAGGCTGTATGTAGGTGTTCTGGCTGACAGTACTAGGTAGGGTTTCAGCCACCAGCCAGCATCAACTGCCAGACAGTGAGTGAGCAAGGCTCCAGATGCCGTTCCCGCTCCCAGCCTCTCAGTCGTCCAGCTAAGAACCCAGACATTATGCAGCAGACAAGCCATCTCCACTGTGCTCTGTATGAACTCTAGACACACAGTTTGTTAACTTAATTAAAAGGTTTTTCTTATGCCACTGAGTTTTAGGGCAATTTGTTATACAGCCATAATAAAGGGAATATAAGAGAAACTGTAAATAGCTTAAAATCAGTAAAGTGGCAATGAGAGGCTGGGGAACATAGGGAGATTTTTACTTTTCCATTTCTACACTTAGTACTGCTTGAATTTTGTGCCATGAAGACATGCACTAGCTATTTTATCTTTTAAATAAAACATAACCTCACTTCTGTGAAGGCGGCCAGAAGGGGGTCCCCTCACACAGTACAACCTGATGTCAATTACAAGAAGAATTGTCAATTACAGACCTCAACAGAAGATCATCAATCACAGGCCCCAACAAGAAAAGATGTACACTGCGTCTCCTACAAGAAACTGACTACCCCAGCAACTCAGCCAATGAGAAGCCATCATCACCCTGAGCTCTCACTTTTCTCCAATGGGCTTTTGTTCAAAACAACCCCTCCCAACTTACTCCTTTTTCTCTATAAAATAATGTCCCTCTCCTTTGTTCCTTGGACTTGCTAAATAATATTAAATTGGGGATAAAATATATATACCATAGTATCTAAATGTTTATTTGTGAGAAAGATCCAGGAAGGTGCATACCAAATTCATCTAGGGAAGTAGGAACATGCCAGATATAGAGAAGTGAGTGAGAAGTTTGGTCTTACTTTTAATGTATTGATTTTGTAAAAAAACATTAGTATATTGTTCATATTAATAAACATTTTACAAAAATATAAATTAATAGCAAAAGATACTAGTAGTAGATATATTTGCTGGGTAGAGAAGTTTCTCAAGAAACTTTTCAGGCATACATCTTCCAGGAAAATGCCAATAATAGGTCTTACTTAACGTGACTTATTTAAGTACAGTGGACATTAGTCACAATTTACAAGGCCTTCAGGCTTGTAAGGGGAATCTGACCAATGATCTCCCAGATCACATGCTTACAGTACTTTAATACGGAAACAAATATAAGTAAATTAGAGATGCAGAAGTTTCAGTTACACGGTTTAGATTAGAGCTGAAATACAGAGCTCAACAAACAAACAAAAGGGGGATTATCTGCATTCCAAACCTTAGGTTACAACAGAAAGGAGGAAAAACACAAAGCATAACCTAAATTCACATTTCTAAATCCATCTGTTCTCTTTCTGGAACGCCTATCATTAATAGAAGAAACTGTATATCAAGAGACAGCCAGTCAAGGAGAACAGGAGAAGGAGGTGGCAAGAGAACAGAAGAGGATAAAAACAGAATAATTCTGCAAATGGGGAACTGAAAAAGTCTCTCGCCAGGCCATCTTTATGGTTGTAAGGAAATATAAGTGATTTTTAAAAAACCCAAACAACTAGATATATCAGTTATAAGGAAATACCTCCTTAAAAACAAAACTAACCTCAGAGGAGACACACACCAAAAAACCTACAACTTAAAAGAATGATTTATAATTAGACTATGATTTTGTGTTGGCATCTTTCTACATATCTAGTAGTATTCTACTACTACATCAATAAAAACCCATATTTATCAATAGGCATATTCCCATGTTAACAAGTAATGAAACACAGAACTGTATGTAACATGATAAAGATACGTGATTTTAATTGAAAGGGACTCACTGTATATTCTTATCCACCTCTTTAAGTCTTCTTAGCCAGTATTTAATGAGTAAAACATTAAAGTTCTAATTAGAGTATTAGATTAGGATAGAAAAATGCCTGTAATGTCAGATAATGCCTCCATTTTTTAATGTTTCTGAACATTCCTGAGACAAACAGAACCTGGCAAACAAATCCTGGCAAAACACTTACCTGGCAAAATACAACTGCATTAAAAACAGTCTAATACCTGCGTAACCCAAGGATGTAATTAAATCATAGGAAGGAAACATGCCAATAGAATAAGTAAAGCTTTACCTGTCATGAGCACCCCAAAATGGGAATTCTTTGTACTGCAGTCTTACCAACCTTGAACTGAAACACTGTTTATAATGTATCATTTAAAACACTCCTATAAGAATACAGTGATACAGTCATTTGCTTTAGAAGTCCATATTGCAGATATAGTGGGTTGGCCAAAAAGTTCGTTTGTTCTTTTCTGTTAAGATGGCTCTAGTAGCACTTAGTTGTCTTTAACTTCACTCGAAACAATTTTTTTAGATTGTATGTGACAGCTCTCATATCAGCATGCATTTAAAAAAAGACTTATCAAAACTGGTAAACTTCTGTGTAGCCATTTTAATATTGAAGATGGAAGAAAAAAAGCAACATTTTCAGCATATTATGCTTTATTATTTCAAGAAAGGTAAAAACGACTGAAATGCAAAAAAAGATTTTGTGCAGTGTATGGAGAAGGTGCTGTGACTGATCAAACATGTCAAAAGTGGTTTGTGAAGTTTTGTGCTGGAGATTTCTCACTGGACGATGCTCCACGGTCGGGTAGACCAGTTGAAGTTGATAGTGATCAAATCGAAACAATAATTGAGAACAATCAACGTTATACCACGTGGGAGACAGCCAACATACTCAAAATATCCAAATCAAGCACTGAAAATCATCTGCACCAGCTTGGTTATGTTAATCGCTTTGATGTTTGGGTTCCGCGTAAGTCAAGCAGAAAAAAACCTTCTTGACCATATTTCTGCATTTGAAACGTAATGAAAACGTTCTGTTTTTAAAACAAATTGTGATGGGTGAGGAAAAGTGGATAATGTACAATAATGTGGAATGGAAGAGATGGTGGGGCAAGTGAAATGAACCACCACCAACCACACCAAAGGCCGGTTATCATCCAAAGAAGGTTGGATTGTGTATATGGTGGGATTGCAAGGGAGTCCTCTATTATAAGCTCCTTCCGGAAAACCAAACAATTAATTCCAACAACTACTGCTCCAAATTAGACCAACTGAAAGCAGCACTTGACGAAAAGCATCTAGAATTAGTCAACAGAAAATGCATAATATTCTATCAGGATAACACAAGACCACATGTTTCTTTGATGACCAGGCAAAAACTGTTACAGCTTGGCTGGGAAGTTCTGATTCATCTGCCTTATTCACCAGACATTGAACCTTCGAATTTCCATTTATTTCAGTCTTTACAAAATTCTCATAATAGAAAAAAATTTCCATTCCCTGGAAGACCATAAAAGGCACCTGGAACAGTTCTTTGCTCAAAAAGATAACAAGTTTTGGGGGAAGGACTTCCCTGGTGGTGCAGTAGTTAAGAATCCGCCTGCCAATGCAGGGGACGTGGGTTCGAGCCCTGTCCAGGAAGATTCCACATGCCACAGAGCAACTAAGCCTGCGAGCCACAACTACTGAGCCCACGCGCCACAACGACTGAAGCCCACACGCCTAGAGCCCGTGCTCCACAACAGGAGAAGCCACCGCAATGAGAAGCCTGTGTACCGCAATGAAGAGTAACCCCCGCTTGCTGCAACTAGAGAAAGTCTGCCCACAGCAATGAAGACCCAACGCAGCCAAAAATAAATAAATAAATTTATTTTTAAAAAATGTTTTGGGAAGATGTAAGTATGAAGTTGGCTGAAAAATGACAGAAGGTAGTGGAACAAAAGGGTGAATACATTGTTCAATAAAGTTCTTGGTGAAAATGAAAAACGTGTCTCTTATTTTTACTTAAAAACCAAAGGCACTTTTTGGTCAACCCAATACAATAAAATGCATGAAAATCGGATTTATATTCTTTGTACTGGTACAGCTTAGCAGTTAAATAATCAAAACGTACATAGAACTGGTGAGGCAATAGTAAAGAGTTTGAATTGCTGTTTATGTCCATTTAGCCTTAGAAGACATACAAGTCTTTTCTATTTTTATATATATATATATATATATATATATATATATATTTTTTTTTTTTTTTTTTTTTTT
>NC_041220.1:79494658-79495243 GCF_002837175.3 Physeter macrocephalus | reverse complement strand
GACGCACAGGCTCGGCGGCCATGGCTCACGGGCCCAGCCGCTCCGCGGCATGCGGGATCCTCCCAGACTGGGGCACGAACCCGTGTCCCCTGCATTGGCAGGTGGACTCTCAACCACTGCGCCACCAGGGAAGCCCTATTTTTATATATATTTTTAACATGAGAAAACATTGTACCAATTTAGAAATCAACAAAGGTAAGATGAGAATACAGTCTTATTAAAATTATTAAAAAGCTAAAAATGGTAGAATATATTTTCTTTGCAAATCACATAACAGTGCATTCAAAAATATTATTCTTCAGTGGAAAAAGTCTGTGATTACTAGTTTTTCTATAGAACTGTCCTGCTTATCATACCTCTGAAGATGCTTACAAAGTTTTATTTTTAAGTTAATATTTGAATAGGTAATGTACTCTCATAGTTTTAAAAGTTAAAAATACAGTGAAGAGTCTCTCTCCGACAGTTTTCTCCTATGCCTCCTTGACTGCACATATAGTGCTTTTTTTTTTTTTTTTTTTTTTTTTTTGCTTACGCGGGCCTCTCACTGTTGTGGCCTCTCCCGTTGCGGAGCACAGGCTCAGCGGC
>NC_041220.1:79487891-79488775 GCF_002837175.3 Physeter macrocephalus | reverse complement strand
CACTGTTGTGGCCTCTCCCGTTGCGGAGCACAGGCTCAGCGGCCATGGCTCACGGGCCCAGCCGCTCCGCGGCATGTGGGATCTTCCCGGACCGGGGCATGAACCCGTGTCCCCTGCATCGGCAGGCGGACTCTCAACCACTGCGCCATCAGGGAAGCCCAAGTGCTTTTTTTTTAAGGTACCTGAAGGAAACCGACAGGAAGCAGAGCAGATCATGGTACCGAAGAAACAGCACAGGGCCTGGAGCTAATGCCAAGCTCAAATGTGCCTCTGCCACTCTCTGGTCGGCTCCAATACCTGGGAAAACCTCAGTGTCCTCATTTGTAAAAGGAGGATCGACATCAGAGGATTTCTGTGGGTTTAAAATAGTGCCTACATTCCCTTCAAACTCTCCCCAATATAACCACTGTTACGAATCTGAGATATATTCCTTGGAACCTCTTCTATGCATTTACAAACATTATCCTGACCTACACATACTCTAACCTTAACCTGCAAAGGCATCTCTATGGCTTTCACTAACATTTCTCAGATACTTCTAAAATATGTTTCTTCTTTTATTTCTAATTGTTTTTGCATTCTCTGTTGTTTGGGACATAAACAGCTTGTCCCAGATGTGATGGATTCTCTCTTTTGTCAGTATTATTCCTGTGTTCAATGTTTTGGCTTTGAATTAATTTTGTCTGAGATTAAGAGTATCACATTCTTTGGGGACAGCTTCCCCTACACCCCCGCTCCTTTTAGCACTTATCTATGAGATTTTGTTTTCAGTGTCTGTCTCCCTTGATAAATAACAGCATTTAAAAACTCCAACCCAGGGCTTCCCTAGTGGCGCAGTGGTTGAGAGTCCGCCTGCCGATGCAGGGGACACGGGTTCATGCCCC
>NC_041220.1:79409821-79487689 GCF_002837175.3 Physeter macrocephalus | reverse complement strand
CCTGCACGTCCGGAGCCTGTGCTCCGCAACGGGAGAGGCCACAACAGTGAGAGGCCCACATACCGCAAAAAAAAAAAAAAATCACACATAACATTTTACTTTATGCTTTCTATTAACTATGCTTCTCTTCTTTCTTCCTGCCTGCCTTCAGCTTACTTAGGTTTCCTTTTTCCTTTTTTTTTTTTAAATAAACCCTAATTCTCCCCCCTATTCAAAGGTTCCCAAATGTGTCAGTACTAGGGCATCCGGATATCTGAGAGGCAGTTCTTTGGTTGTTGTGACTGGCTTGCATCCCCCCTAACTTTCAAAGGTCCTGCCACACATTCACTAAGTGAAAAACTTGAGCCTATAATATAATCTAAGTCCATTTCAAAGAAAAACACAAAGTATTTTTTGGATGGTTATACTTGACACAGAATTATCGAGGAATTTAACTGGACTTTCACATTTAAATCAAGGGAAGACTATACTTAGTTTTGTGTATGACTCTACCAAGAATTTGGTGACTTTGAAACTTTACCATTTCAAAAAATCATGCTGCTGGTGGTACTTAAGGCCAGCATAACATACTTGTATGGGTCTGCATTTATAGCTATACATTCATAATGATTTTTCATATTAGAAGGATCTAACTATTTCATCTTGTCTTCTAATGTAGCTGTACCTGCGACCACATTGTAGTCCTTTTATTTTCTTCAACTCTTTGCTTGTTTTTCTGTTCATATTTATTAATGAAGGACTAGGCTGGGTGAGCAGTTAGGGTATACAAACAGCTTCCCTTATCAAGAAAGCATGTCGATAGCTATAACCCTGGAATGTCCCTTCACCATTATCCTGGGATCTCCATTCACCATCACCCTGGAAATTACTTTTGCCTCTCTCATATGCTGGATCTCCTGCTTTCTACACTAGAAATCTCTTCTTTCTTGGTTTATGCCTACATCTTGGTGAAAAACAGTTCATCCTCTAGTAACCAGCTAAGAAAAGGTACATGAGGTAAAATTTTTGAAGACTCTCCTCCTATTTGATAGTTTGGTTGGATATAGAATGATGGATTGGTAATAATTTCCCTTCAGAATTTAAAGTCACTGTGCTAATGCCTTCCAGTTTTGCTGTTGAAAAGTCTAAACGTCATTTAGACACTTAATCCTTTGTATGTGACCTGTATTTTCAGGAATGGCAAGGCAGCCAGAAACGGTAAAACAAAGTGAGCAAACGGGAACCAGTGGAGTGAAGGGGGACAGATCACATAGGGCCACATAAACTTTGTTGTTTTTTTTTTTCACTATGAGTGTCATGGGGAACTACTGCAGAATTTTGAGGAAAGGAGGAACATTACCTCACTTACGGAAATAGATCATTTCAACTCCTGTAGTGAGACTAAAGTTGAAGAAAATGGAGATGGCAAGAGGGCAGAAGCAAGGAGACCAACATGGAGGCTAATTTCAATAATCTAGGCAAGAGATGATGGTAGGTTAGACCAGGGTGTTTCACTGGAGTTGTGAGAAATGGCTGGATTCTGGATATATATTTTTAAGGTTGAGCCAAAGGGATTTGGTTCTGCATTAGCCATGCGGTTGAAAGAACAGAGTAAAGATAACACAAAAGCTGTTGCCTGAGCAACCAGAATAATGGAGTGAATAGAGAAGACAGGGAATTCCCTGGCGGTCCAGTGATTAGGACTCGGTGCTTTCACTGCCGTGGCCCGGTTCAGTCCCTGGTCGGGGAACTAAGCCTCATGGTGTGGCCAAAAGAAAAAAAAAATAAATAAAGAAGACAGAAGTATAAGGTTGGGGACAAGAAAAGTTCAGTTATGCACACATCAAGTACAAAATGTCTACTATTTGTCCAAATGGAGATGTTGCATCAACAGTTGGATACATAAAAGTCTGGAATTCAGGAGCAGCAGCTTTTTGGCTGGGTTATTTTGGAGGATGGGCTCGTTTTGGCATTTACATTCCCTTTGATCCTATTCATTTTCCATGCCAGGTTATCCAATGTGAGCCACATAATATTTTTTTAATATGTCCTTTTCTGCTTAAATCATCTAAAACTTCTATTACTTACAGTGAAGAACCTTAACCGAAATCATTACTAAATTAGGAAAATAAATTAGTTTTAAATTGTGAATGAATAGAACTTTATTAAAATGGAAAGGAACTAACGGTAAAATCTTAACTGCTTCTAAGCTGAATATATCCCTTGGCAAAGCCCATCTATTTCCACAGAATAGGCAAAACAAAAACTGCAACCCAACATACAACTAATGAGCTAACCATAAAAAAATCATTAAAATCCTCAAGTTTCAACTAATGAGCTAACCATAAAAAAATCATTAAAATCCTCAAGTTTCCCCAAATGAGTTTCTCTTCCCTCTGGAAGCTTCAATAATGCTATCAGCATGTTATACATAAGGGGATCACCCACCAGTAATTTATATTGTGTGAAAATATCCATCATACACAAGAAAATCCAATTTTATTACATAAGGTCAAAAATAATAAAAATTCCAAATTAGAACTTGAAATTAATGAGATGGTACGCTATTACAAAGATGAATTAGATGTCCATTTTAAAAAAAATGAGAATAAATCTCTGCACTGTTATCATACTATAACACAGTACTATTATATCTACGAGCTTCCTAAGCATGCAGACATCTAAATTCTGGTAGTTATAACTAATATAGAAAAATTATACCCGCAGATAAATTGCTTTTAAAAGATAGGCTGGGGCTTCCCTGGTGGTGCAGTGGTTAAGAATCCGCCTGCCAATGCAGGGGACACGGGTTCGAGCCCTGGTCCAGGAAGATCCCACATGCCGCGGAGCAACTAAGCCCGTGTGCCACAACTACTGAGCCTGTGCTCTAGAGCCCGTGAGCCACAACTACTGAGCCTGTGTGCTACAACTACTGAAGCCCGTGCACCTAGAGCCCATGCTCCACAACTAGAGAAGCCACCGTAATGAGAAGCCCGCGCAGTGCAACGAAGAGTAGCCCCCGCTCACCGCAACTAGAGAAAGCCCACACGCAGCAACAAAGACCCAACGCAGCCAAAAATAAATAAATTTATATAAATAAATAAATAAAATAAAATAAAATAAAATAAAATAAAATAAAATATAGGCTGTAGAGTTAGAGTTCCACAGGGTAATAAGATACTGGGAAAAAAGGTCCTATAAAGTATGAGTAGAAGATAATGGATGCATGAGAGGTAGAAAAGTCTAGTAGTGATATATTACAAAAGAATACAATGACGTTTAAATGAAAATATTGATAGTTTTTGTTAAATAACCTTTTTCTGATTATAAGATTTATTATCACAGAAAATACAAGAAAGTATAAAAGAGAAGTCTCAGCCCATATTCCAGAATCCAGAGATAACCACTTTTAACATTTCGGTGCATTCTCTTCTAGTCTTTCTTCCTATGCACACATGTAGATGAAATGGGTGGGTGTGTGGATGTATATGTACGTGTACACAAAAGATCTACTAAACGCCATTTGTACATCTTCTTTTTTCATTTCATATAACAAACACATCTCCCTTGTTTTTAAATATTTTTCAAAGACAACTATTTTAAACAAGATTTTACCGTATGAATTTCCATGATATAACCACTGTCCTACTAGTCAACATTAAGGTTACTTATAACTTTTTATTACTATAAATAATGCTACAATAAATAGTATTATTCATAAATCTTTGAATTTCTGAATTTAGAGACCATATTTCTAACGATACTTCTTAGGAAAAATGTTTAGAAAGCACTTAAATATCAACAATGTAGATATGATCCAAAAATGCTGCTTGATTCTGTTTAAATAAAAGAAGAAGAAATACACATGAAATAAAAATTAAAAAGTACAATTCAATTCAAACAAACATCTATCAAACCTTGCCAGCAAGTTTCCTTAATGAATCAAATGAGTTTCTCCTCCCTCTGGAATCTTCAATACTGCTCTCAGCGTGTTATACATAAGGGAATCATCCATCAGTAATTTATATTGTGTGAAAATATCCATCATACACTAAAAAATGTGGACTTTTAAAAGATCTGTAAAAATCTAAAATCTATTTTCACATAATTACGAAGTATTTCAAACCAAGAATGCTATAAGTAACGTCCCATCAAGCATGAATTAATGTGCCCATTAAAAAAAGATAAAAAAAGCTAAACATGGCTTCCTTGACAATCTACTAAAGTAAAGTTAAGTGTACAGGGAATCCTAAAAAAGTAGGGCTTAGTTTTAGTCATCTCTTAAAAAGCAGCAGAGCTAATAGAATAAAGCATGTTAAAAATAAAAAATACTATACTAAGAAATAAAAATAGGTAGTAGCCCTTATCAAAAACTAATCTCCTGGGAAATTTTACCACAATTAAATTACAAGTCTATTTTTTGTTCCTAATAACAGAGTAATTTGAAAAAAATTTGCCTTATGTTTGATTGAATTAAGACATTAAAAACTATCAGCTCAAACTTCATAAACAGGAGAAAATATTTTTTAAACTCTTCTCAGATTAATCTATTTTTACATCAATTATCAGAGATATGACATTGCCATTTTATTTCTATACTCACAAGAGTCTGATTTAATTTATAAGTTCTTAGTTTATTTCTATCCCTCTAAGGCATTTTTAAGGATCATAAGTCCTAGTATATGCTAATTCTCAAAGGAACATCATTCACAATCAATGCACTTCTGATCACTGTACACAGACAATGAGTGAGCAGAAAACTTGCTTATTCAAGTATTCCAGCAAATGTTTGTACCTGCCTTTATTAACTGGCCTATAATAATATACCCTGGTACAAGAATATTTTAAAACAGTAAAACGTTGTTATAATGTATAACATAATAATAATATACAGTTGACCCTTGAACAACGAAGGGGTTAGGGATGCTAACCCACCATACAGGTGAAAATCCGCATGTAACTTATAGTAAGCCCTCAGTATACGCAATTCCTCCAAATATGCGGTTCTACATCCTTGGATTCAACCAACTGCAGATGGTGTAGTACTGCAGTATTTACTATTGAAAAAAAATCCGCATGTAAGTGGACCCTCAGAGTTCAAACCTATGCTGTTCAAGGGTCAATTGTACTTCATTGTTAATAATGGTCAAATTTTTCCTTTGTATATAAAAAGTATAAAGTATAGTACATAAACAGCCCTGTATTTAAGCTTTAAAAGTCTATAAAGGGCTTCCCTGGTGGCGCAGTGGTTGAGAGTCCGCCTGCAGATGCAGGGGACACGGGTTCATGCCCCGGTCAGGGAAGATCCCACATGCCGCGGAGCGGCTAGGCCCGTGAGCCATGGCCGCTGAGCCTGCGCGTCCGGAGCCTGTGCTCCGCGACGGGAGAGGCCACAACAGTGCGAGGCCCGCGTACCGAAAAAAAAAAAAAAAAAAAAAAAGTCTATAAAAACCTACAGTTGAAATCTCACTACACTCCAAGCCTGTTGTTCAGAAATCTGCCTCTGTCAAACAATTGATTTGGATCTGGAAATAAACTATATAGAGATTTTTATTGTCATGCCATTTGCTGGAGTAGGATTTGAACTATATCGTAAGAGGAAGTGTGACTTCATAGCAGTTTATCAGGTAAACAAGCTCCATATAGCCAAAAATTATATGCATTAATACAGAACAGAGGACTTCCCTGGCAGTCCAGTGGTTAAGACTCCGTGCTTCAATGCAGGGAGCGTCGGTTCGATCCCTGGTCAGGGAACTAAGATCCCACGTGCCACATGGTGTGGCCAAAAAAAAAATACAGAAAAGTCTCTACACAAATGTGCGTTTCCCACCCATGATGGTGAATTTCACCAACAAAAATCTACCATAAATAAAGACAGCAATCTGTTTTTATCTCTAATAAAAGAACTGCTGGCAAGCATTTTAACCATTATGACTTAAACCACTGTGGAATTTCAATTATGAAATAATCTTTAGTGCCCATCAGATGAAAATCTTCCAATAAACAACATGCTCCCCAAAACAAGACAGAGCGGTACAGTTCAGTTCTGAATAGGACTGTCCTGTTCATCTCACCAGATTGATCAGCCTTCTCATCGCATGTTCATGAGAGCAAACACATTCACAGGGATCGAATCCACCTTCTGCCATGATTACCCAGCTTGATTTAACTTGACTGTTTAAATCTAGGAGGAAGGAAAAAATATCATAAGACTACTATTCAGAGTTACTCTTTCTCTTGAACTATGAAGAATTCATGTATGTATAGATTCATAATAGTTTTCTTTAAGTATAGTTCATATTTATTAATGACTTAAATCTATGAATTTATTACTAATCTTATATGAATTATGAATCTATACAAATGACTGGCTACCACTTTACCATCAGACTGATTTCCTGTAAATGAAATGTCTTCAGATACTCTATACTGGCCCCATCTGTGAAGCTGATGATACTAGAGACCTACTCTGCTTAATTAACAAATCCTTTAACTTTGTTAGCCCCAGTACTGCTATGGACTGAATGTGTCCCCGCTAAAATTTATATGTTGAAGCCTTAATCCCCAAGGGGATGGTATTTGGAGGTAGGGCCTTTGGGAGGTAATGAGGTCATGAGAGTGGAGCCCTTATAAATGTGATTAGTGCCCTTAAAGAAGAGACTTATATATCTCTCTCTTCAACATGTGAAGATACAGCAAGAAGGCATCCATCTACAAAGTAGGAAGAGATTCCTCACCAGACACTGAATCTGCCAACACCTTGATCACAGGCCTCCCAGAATCCAGAACTGTGAGAAATAAATGTTCATTGTTTAAGCCAGAGGTCCCCAACCCCCGGGCTGCAGACGGCTATTGGTCCACACCCTGTTAGGAACCAGGCCGCATGGCAGGAGGTGAGTGGCCGGTGAGTGAGCTAAGCTTCATCTGCCACTCCCCATGGCTCACATTACCGCCTGAACCATCCCTCCCCACCCGCCGTGGAAAAATTATCTTCCGTGAAATTGGTCCCTGGTGCAAAAAGGTTGGGGACAGCTGGTTTAGGCCACTCAGTCTGTGCTATTTTACTGTAACAGCCTAAGCTGACTATGGCAACTTTGCAGCCTTTATCCTACCAAGAAAGCCCTCTGAAAGAAAAGAATGAGTTATCTAAAATGATACCAATGTGGGGGGCAGGAGGGGCATAAATTAACATGAATGAACATGATAAAAGCCAGGAAATAGCTGGGAAGATTTTGAAAAATAAGAGTAACAAGATGGAGTACTATAGATATTTAAGATGGAATAGGCAATCAATGGAACTCGTAAATTAACTTAAAAGACCTTCATTCATTCAAAAAATATTTAGCACCTGTGCTAGGCATTAACAATATAAAAGTGAGCAAAAACTGATACTGTTCTTACCCTAAGGGTGTTCACATTCTAATAATGGAGACAGATATTAATCTAAATATTTTAAAAATTATAAATGCAAACTTGTAAATGTAATAAAAGATAAATGGACAAAAGACTGGAAAAAACAACACATAGAATGAGAGAAAATATTTGCAAGTCATATATCTGACAATGACTTAATGTCCAGACTACAAAAAGAACCCCTCTAACTCAATAACAAAAGCAACTCAATTTAAAAATGGACAAAGGGGGCTTCCCTGGTGGTGCAGTGGTTGAGAATCTGCCTGCCAATGCAGGGGAAACGGGTTCAAGCCCTGGTCCAGGAAGATCCCACAAGCCACGGAGCAAGTAAGCCCGTGGGCTACAACTACTGAGCCTGTGCTCTAGAGCCTGCAAGCCACAACTACTGAGCCCGTATAACACAACTACTGAAGCCTGCGCACCTAGAGCCCGTGATCCACAACAAGAAGCCACCGCAATAAGAAGCTCGCGCACCGCATTGAAGAGTAGCCCCTGCTTGCCAAAGCTAGAGAAAACCCACGCGCAGCAACGAAGACACAATGCAGGGCTTCCCTGGTGGTGCAGTGGTTAAGAATCTGCCTGCCAATGCAGGGGACATGGGTTCAAGCCCTGTTCCAGGAAGATCCCACATACCGCGGAGCAACTAAGCCCGTGCGCTGCACTACTGAGCCTGCACTTTAGAGCCCACGAGCCCCAACTACTGAGCTCATGCACCACAACTACTGAAGTCTGCACACCTAGAGCCCGTGCTCTGCAACAAGAGAAGCCACCGCAATGAGAAGTCCGCACACTGCAAAGAACAGCAGTAGGCCCCACTCGCCGCAACTAGAGAAAGCCCGCGCACAGCCAACGAAGACCCAACACAGCCATAAATAAATAATTTAAAACAAAACAAAACAAAACACAATGAGATATCACTTCACACCTATTAGGGTGACTTTAATTTTTAAAAAGGAAATAAATAACGTGGAGAAATTAGAAACCTCCTAAATGGCCTTTCAGGAAAACATTTTGATGGGTCCTGAAGTTAAGCATAAGAATGATCAATGACCCAACAATTCCACTTCTAGGTATTTACCTCCAAAGATTTGAAAACAGGGACTCAAACAGATACTTGTATGCTAAGTGTTCATAACAGCATTATTTACAATAGCCAAAAAGTAGAAACTCACATGTCCATTAACTGATGAATGGATAAACAAAATGCAGTATATACATACAATGGAATATTATTCAGTCATAAAAATTAATGAAGTTCTGATACACAGATGAGCCTTAAAAACATTATGCTAAGTGAAATAAGCAGACACAAAAGGACTTCATATGATCCCACTTATATGAAATATCTAGAACAGGCAAATTCATATAGACAAAGTAGAACTGTGGCTGCCAGGACCTGGAGGAGAGCAGAATGGGGAGTTATTGCTTAACAAGTAATAACTTAAAAGAGTTTGGTGTGATAAAGTTTTAGAAACAGTGGAGATAGTTGTACAATGCTGTGAATGTAAAGCCACTAAATTACAGACTTTAAAAAATGGTTAGGGCTTCCCTGGTGGCGCAGTGGTTGCGCGTCCGCCTGCCGATGCAGGGGGGCCGGGTTCGCGCCCCGGTCTGGGAGGATCCCGCGTGCCACGGAGCGGCTGGGCCCGTGAGCCATGGCCGCTGGGCCTGCGCGTCCGGAGCCTGTGCTCCGCAGCGGGAGAGGCCGCAGCGGAGGGAGGCCCGCATACCACAAAAAAAAAAGAAAAAAAAAAAAAAAAGGTTAAAATGGTGAAATTTATGTATGTTTTATCACAATAAAAAAAAATCTTTGTGGTTGTCCAGGACTGAGGGGCTTGAGGAGAAATGTGGAGTGACTGCTAATTGGTACAGGCTTTCTTCTCGAGTGAAGAAAATGTTCTAAAATTGATTATGGTGATGGTCACACAACTCCATGAATGTACTAAAAACCACTGTACACTTTAAACGGTGCACTGTGTGGTATGTGAATATCTCAATAAAGCTGTTACTTAAAAAAAAAAAAGATAAAAGGTGCCTATAGAGTATATACAGGTTCTAAACTTATCTAGGGAGTTAGGAAGATTTTACTAAAGAAGTTAATGCTGAGTTGAAAGTGGAAGGATGCACTGGAATACAACAGGGTGAGGTGGAAGTGGAAGGTATGGCGATCTAGGGCTGGAGGCATTCTAGACACAAAGTGAAGAGCAGTGCAAGACCCTGTAGTGAGTAAGAGTATAACCTGATGAAGGAACTGAAAGAAAGCCGCAACATGCTGGAATTTAGATACCAATCCAGACAACAAGAAGAGTGGTCTGAAATGAGACCAGAGAGGTCAATGGGCCAGGCCACACAGAGCTTTCCAGGTGATGTTCAAGATTAGGGCTTCATCCAAAGATCAATGTGAAGTCCATAAGGTTTAATGCCTGTGTGTTTTTAAAAGATCACCTTGGCTGCACTATGGAAAACTGACAGTAAAGAAGCTAAAGTCAACATAGGGAGCCTAGTCAAAATGCTCCTTCAGTAGGTCAGTAATGATGACGTCCATTATAGAAATTTATAGGCTGAGGACAGCACATCAAATCACTGGGGGGGAAGACAAGTTATTCCATAAATGGTATTGGGGAAAGCTGACTCCTTACCCTCATTCCTTATACCAAAACAAATTCTAGATGTATGAGTGATTTTTTAAAATGAGGCCACACACAGAAAGAGTCAACTAGAGCAATGGATCAGAAAAGAATGCTGACAAACTGACCCCATGATTTTACCAGACTGTAGAATGTGTAAAGGTGCTGTTTTTAGTTATTTATTTTTAGAATATTTATAAAAGTTAATCTTCAAATATTTACTATTGTTATATCTATATACATATGTCTTACTTAGATTTATTTTTTATAACTTCTTTGAGATAAATCACATACTATACAGTTCAGACACTGAAAGTGTACTATTCAATATTTAGTATATTCACAGAACTGTGCAACCATCACAATTTTAGAACATTTCATCACTCCAAAACAAGACCTATATCCATTAGCAATCACTCCTCACTTCCCTCTCTTCCTCCCAGCCCTAGTAAACCACTAACCTGCTTTCTGTCTCCATGAATTTGCCTATTACAAACAATTCATATAAATGGAATCATTATATGTTCCTTTGTTATTTGAATCTTTTAAGCAAGAATTACTTATTTGTTATTTATGGACAAGAAAATTAAAGTCATTTATTCCAGAAAACAGGAACTTCAAAGGACTACTATGTTGTACATATGGCACAGGTGTAATAACCTGAAATATAGTTTTCAGTGAGAGATTACATATTCAAAGGTTTGATTTTATACATATTGTCACTCTGAAATATTTCCTAGTTTGCTGTCTGAAATTTCTTAGTAAAAATCAGAGCCAAAATCTTCAGCTGTGTTTCTAAAATGGTGCTATTTTAAACCATGGACTATTTAGAATTTAGAATATGATAAAGGTGCCATCTTAAACCATGAACTATTCAGAAATGGTGGAATAGTTGTCTATTTTTTAAAATTAAAGTATGATGCATACAAAAGGACTGGAAGAAAATACATCAAACTTAACGAGTGGGGGCTTCCCTGGTGGCACAGTGGTTGCGAGTCCGCCTGCCGATGCAGGGGACGCGGGTTTGTGCCGCGGTCCGGGAAGATCCCACATACCGCGAAGCGGCTGGGCCCGTGAGCCATGGCCGCTGGGCCTGCACGTCCAGAGCCTGTGCTCCGCGTAGGGAGAGGCCACAACAGTGAGAGGCCCGCGTACCGCACACACACACACACACAAAAAAAAAAAAAAAAAAAAGGGCCAGTAAGGAAAATGGTAAATAAATCTCTTAAGTCTAAGAGACAAAAGAGTTAAAATAGCCAAGAAAGTCTCTAAAAAATATTTAAAATAGGTAAAGACCAACGGAAAAGATAATTCCCAAAAGAGGTGCTACAGGGGCTTCCCTGGTGGCGCAGTGGTTGAAAGTCCGCCTGCCGATGCAGGGGACGCGGGTTCGTGCCCCGGTCCGGGAAGATCCCACATGCCGCGAAGCGGCTGGGCCCGTGAGCCATGGCCGCTGAGCTTGCGCGTCCGGAGCCTGTGCTCTGCGGCACGAGAGGCCACGGCAGTGAGAGGGGGAAAAAAAAAAAAAGAGGTGCTACAGCTAATTAATAAACATTTTAAAAGGTCACCCTAAGTAAATCAAATAAATGCAAATTAAAATGTAAACTTTTGGGGCTTCCCTGGTGGTCCAGTCCAGTGGTTAAGATTCCATGCTGCCCATGCAAGGGGCCCAGGTTCGATCCCTGGTCAGGGAACTAAGACACCATACCGCAACTAAGCCCACGAGCCACAACTACTATGCCCGTGTACTCCAGAGCCTGCGTGCCGCAACTAGAGAAGCCTGCTCACCACAACAAAGAGCCCGTGCTCCTCAGTGAAGACCCAGAGCAGCCAAAAATGAATAAATTCTTTTAAAAATTCACTTCTAAAAAAAAATGTAACCTTTCACCTAAAAGAAAAACACCAAAAAAGTACCATGAAAATTCAGTCATACATTGCTAGTCCTACAGTTAACATCTACAACCCTTCAGGGATTTGGCAATATGTATCAAGAACTATAAAAACATTCTTATTAATGATGTGTGTTATCTGTGGTTTGCTTTAAAATACTCCCACAGAGGGAGGGGAAAGCAGGAGGAGGGAAAGGGACAAATCTTCCTTATAGAATTCCAATTAATATTAGTAGATTTATCACCCTCTAGGAGGTGAAGCTTAACCCTCACTCACCCTTGAACGTGGACTAGACTTAGTGACTCACTTCTAAAGAATAGAATTCAGAAGAAGGTAACTTTATAGTAGAGAAACCTAGCAAACCCTATCTTAACCAAAAGATCAAGGTAAACATCATGTTAATATGTCATGTTGATATCACATACCCTTTGACATGATGTGATGACAAGGGCATTTCACCTCTGTGGTATTCTTCCCCAAAACCATAATACCAAATCTCATCATGAGAAAAATCAAATCCAAATTGAGGGGAATTCTACAAAATATCTAACCAATATGCTTCAAAACTGTCAAGGACATTAAAAAAACAAAACAACAACAACAAAAAAACAAGGAAAGCCTACAAAACAGAGGAGACAAAACAGACTACCACTACTTCCAGGTGATCCTAGGAAAGTCCTTATAAATGATAAAAAGAAATAGATTAGGACTTCCCTGGTGATCCAGTGGTTGAGAGTCTGCGCTTCCAATGCAGGGGGCACCAGTTTGGGGAACTAAGATCCCACATGCAGCACAGCACGCCAAAAAAAAAAAAAAAAAAAAGATCAGCACTGACATTTTACTTAAGTTAGTAATACTGGGTAATGTACTATTTTTGGTTTTTGGTTTTTGGTTTTAGCCATGCCGCATGGGATGCAGGATCGTAGTTCCCCAACCAGGGATCAAACCTGCGCCCTCTGCAGTGGAAGCGTGGAGTCTTAACCACTGGACCGCCAAGTCCTGGGTAAGGTACTATTAATTCCACAAACATTCATTGTTCTCCAGAAACTTTAGGGGATAGCCCACAAAGAAATTCTACCAAGAAGTTTATAAATTAATTTTGATTAGGGCAGAGTACTGTGTATTAGGCATTTCTGTTTTTCCACGCAAGCATTCAAAACAATAAAATGTCAGCTTATCCTCTACACATCTCAGATCCAATCCTCCCTAAAAAAACAAACAAAAAAAATCAAAAAAAGAGCAATCAGTTCTAAGAACCCAGAAATACTGCAGCTTGATTTTTCCTTTATTTTTCTCAAGGTTGAATTATAAAAATATGTACCCTTATTTAACCTCCCTACTCTTGCCAACCTCTCATTTCCTCTTGTCTTCAATAAGGGTTAGTTCCCTGCTCCAGCTTCCAAGAGCAATATAACTAAGAAATTCATATCCCTCATAAGAAATGAGTCAGAAACCCAGTACGCTCAACGTGAAATTCTTGTAGTTACGGGAAAAAAAGTATGTAAAATTACTGTGTGTCTAGAACTTAAACCTAGGGAAGAAGTATTCTACATTAAATTGATTATACTTGGTTCTGTTAAGGTTATCAAATGTTTTTTCTTCTTGTTTTCCTAATTTTCTATATTTTACTTTTTAAATCAAATCACATATTTACATATGGGTACATGAATTTGTACGCATATGTAAACATTTACATACACATATAAACAAAAGATTCTATCCAAAATAAATACTAAAGGTTGATGCCGAACTTCCTTGCATTAGTAACTCACAGATAAATTTTCTTCTATGGATGCTTGCAAATGGTTTAAAACCATAAGAATTTAGTATTAAAAAATAATTATATAACTGGTTGCCTCTCAAAGAGGGCCTAAGCATTTAGGGGACAGAAGTAGTAAAGAAACTTTTCACTGTATGCTGCTTTGTGTCTTCTGAATTACTCAAAAAATACTAACTTTTAAAAAGAATAACCTTAGGGCTTCCCTGGTGGCGCAGTGGTTGCGCGTCTGCCTGCCAATGCAGGGGAACCGGGTTCGCGCCCCGGTCTGGGAGGATCCCACATGCCGCGGAGCGGCTGGGCCCGTGAGCCATGGCCGCTGAGCCTGCGCGTCCGGAGCCTGTGCTCCGCAACGGGAGAGGCCGCAGCAGAGGGAGGCCCGCATACCACAAAAAAAAAAAAAAAAAAAAAAAAAAGAATAACCTTAGAGTAAGCGTCTTGTTCTTCCCGTACCAGTAGCATTAGCTCTAGGGACAAATAATTACATTTCAATTTTTCTCTTGAACTGAACATGCTAAATTATTTTAACCCTCTATTTGACCTTCCATCATCACTGAATTTCTTGGTTAGAATTAATATATTTTAAAAGGTATTCTAAGGCTTCCCTGGTGGCGCAGTGGTTGAGAGTCCGCCTGCCGATGCAGGGGATGAGGGTTCGTGCTCTGGTCTGGGAAGATTCCACATGCCGCGGAGCGGCTGGGCCCGTGAGCCATGGCCGCTGAGCCTGCGCGTCCGGAGCCTGTGCTCCGCAACGGGAGAGGCCACAACGGTGAGAGGCCCACGTACCGCAAAAAAAAAAAAAAAAAAAAAAAGGTATTCTAAACTCTCTGTAAGTGAATGTGTTACAAAATAAACCAAATCCCATTATCAGTGAGAAATGACCAAGTATATAAACAGACTATACAATGGATACTTCTAAAGTCAACGTTTGCCCTAAATCTGGGTAATCATTCTTTGTAAAATCAGTTTTCAATGTTTTACCTTTCCCTTCCTCTACTCATTCTCTGGTGGAAGCTTTAACAATTAAGAGAATCAAAATACTGAAACAACAGAGTATATATCACAAACTACTAATGTTGGTATAATGTTTTGGTAATGTTTGGTAAATTGAGTTTAAAATAAAAGCAAATGGGAATTCATTTTAAAATTCATTTAAAAAATACACATAAAACAAGGAAAATAAAAGAAAACAGATGAAGATGAGACTAGTTTTCTTTCAGGTTTTTTCCCAAGGCACATTCAGAATCAAAGACGTCTGGATACATACTATAGATGGAAGGCAGAAAAAAGAGGGTGGAGGGAGGAGAGAGGTAAGAGATAATATTACAACCCAGTAAATAGGAAATCAATTCTTTTTTCTAGAATTTTCTGAACATACCAACCATATATATATTTATATATCAAAACTTGAATTACAAATAAATGAGGACAGGATCAACATTTTAATAAATGGTCCCTATGAAAATCTGCTAGCAATTAAGAAGGAAAAAACACCCATCAGCGATTCCAGAAGACAATTTAGGTGAATATTTATTTGACCTCTAGTGGAAGAATTTCCTAAAGATACACACAATGAAAAATATCAACAAACTTACAACATAAAAATGTGTGCATAAAAAAATTCTCAAATATAATTAAAAGAGCCAAAGAATTTTTAAAAAAACCACATTCCATTAATACGACAAGCAAAGACATCTTAATAACATGGAGCATATACAAAAAGACTCTTAAAGTGGAGACTGCATTTGAGATCACAAGCTATAACTTTTATGGAAATGTGAATCCAGAAGTCAAAAAATGTTCATGTCCTGTGAATAATTCCACTTCTAAGGTTCTATCATTTAAAAAAAATCTGAGGGACTTCCCTGGCAGTCCAGTGGTTAAGACTCACACTTCCACTGCAGCGGGTGCAGGTTGGATCCCTGGTCAGGGAACTAAGATCCCGCATGCCATGTGGCACGACCAAAAATTTAAAAATTTTTAAAAATCTGAAATACAAAGATTTATGCACTAACATGGTTATCATAGCTTTATCATAGTGAAAAATTGGGACAATCTAAATTTCTGGCTAAAAGGAAATATTTAAATTATGACACATACTGTGAAGTATTATGCAGCCAAATGTTTCATTTTCCTCCATAATGACATGGGGAAATAAACACAACACAAAAGTATATTAAATAGGATATAAAAATAAGCAAAGCACATGCACATATTTAAATAGCACAAAAAAAAACCACACTCAAAAAAGTTGAAAGAAAACATACCAAAACTATCATTGGGTATCTCTGGGTGACAGGATTTTAGTTTTCATTTTGTATATTTTATCTTTCAATATCATATAATGATTATATATTAACTCTTGTAAATCAGGAAAAATGTTGGATGCAGCAAAACTAAGGAAAACTCAGATTTTTCAATAAATAGTGGTAAAAAGTAAATAGACAAAACTTTTAAGAGATGGCAGGGATACACTTACAGTTGAAGAAATTTAAGAGATTAACAATCAAATGCCACGTAGAGACCTTGTCTGAATGCTGATTCAAACTAACCTAGCAAAAGGACAATTATGAAACAACCAGGAACTTTGAACACTGACTGGATTAAATGTCATTTAGGAATTACTAATTTTTTTTTAACATAACTACAAAGTCAAATGACACATCTGAAAAGAGTCATTATCTCTGAGAGATCTCACTATGTATTTCCAGTTAAAAGAGATTTTATGCCTGGAATCCAGTTGAAAATCATCGTCCAAAGGGGGTGGTATGGATGAAATAAAACAGCCATAAGCTGAATAACTGTTGAAGCCAGTTTATGGGTACATACGGATGCATGATACTATTCTACCTTTCAGTACCAAAAATTTCAAACATACCTAAGTTCTTTAGAAATACATTTTTATAGACAAACAAAACAAAAACTCTTCTTCCTCCCCACGCAAACATAGGGCTCTTCTTGAGAAAGTAGGGATAACCAAACCTAACTCAAGGTCAGAGGATGAAAACTATCTTTCTACCGTAATTTTAAGAAGGTGATTTATGATAAAATCACTCTTCCAAATAGCCAAATCTTTACAGTGATCAAGAACAGTATCAAAACTCTTCCCATTTAAAAATTAAAAACAGGGACTTCCCTGGTGATGCAGTAGTTAGGACTTCGCCTTCCAGTGCAGGGGGTGGTGCGGGTTCGATCCCTGGTCGGGGAGCTACGATCCCACATGCCTCAGGGGAGAAAAACCAAAGCATAAAACAGAAGCAATATTGTAACAAAATTTAATAAAGACTTTAAAAATAGTCCACATCAAAAACAAAAATCTTAAAAAATAATAAAAAATAAAAACCCAGAGCAAGGGCAAAATACAGAGTAATAATTTAGAATGCATGCAATCTGTTTTTATAAGACAGAAAACAGAGATGCTAGTCAGTGAAATGGGGAACTCAGAAGAAGCATTCTATGCATTTTTATCTAAAAAGCGTCAGTGCTATTCATTAAAGCTCCAAAGTTATAAAACCAAGAAAGTGAAACATATGTGCCAGAAACTGCTGGAACTGCCCCCCAGACATTCAGGGAGACTACACTTGAGTTTGCTGTCTATTTTTAAACTTATTCCCAATTATATCAAAGGGGTAATTACTCACCTCTAAAAAATATATTTTTTCTATAAATAGCTTTCTGATCCCAAGTTTTTACCCAGTAGCCAATTAGAAAACTGATTAACCAAATGAGCAGAGCTATCCCAAAACTCTGGCTACCTTTCATATTAAACAGGGAGAACAAAATATTTGCCTATCAATTTCAGTAATACTATCATTACTGTACTATGTACTAACATGCTGTAATTAGTTGTTGGGATTACTTTTATCAAATGACTCAACATCTCAATGCAATAAGGTGTTCAAATTCACTCATATACAATACTTCTTTGTAACATATTCATTTGCTTTATTCTTTTTATCAGAAATGGATCTCAATCAAACATAGCCATAGCCTGTAGCTTTCTAACTACTTTCATATCTTAACAACAGCCCTTCTGACAAAGTCAAAGCAGGAAAATTATCCGTTTTTAAATGAGGAAAATAGGTTCAGATAAGCTAGCAATTTGACCATGATCACACATCCATCCAGTATGAGCCAGATCTTGGACAGAAAGCCACAATGTAAATTCCTGACCAAGACTCATTCCACATCTGTCACATATGACCAATCATGCTAGTTATACTTGTTTCACTCTTATAAACACAACTTTAGAGCAGTACAGAAATGAGATAACCATCAACTAACTTCCTAATACTTCTTATTAGTGACATACTTTTCTCTTAAACTACAATTGCATCTGATTCTCTGATGGGAAGAGGGCAAGGAAAGGATACAGACTCAAATTCAAATCAGTCAACTGTTATTTGTTAAAAACTGCTAAAGCTATGCCTGGGAAGTTAAAGTTATTTTAAAAATTTAAATGTTGAAATAAACCCCATTATGTACCTTAAATACCATAATTCTCTATGCTTAGGAGTTAAGACTTCTTGAATTCTATCATGACAAATTTTTATTTATTTATTTTATTTTTATTTATTTATGTTTTTAGCTGCTTTGGGTCTTTGTTGCTGCACGCAGGCTTTCTCTAGCTGCGGCAAACAGGGGCTACTCTTCATTGCAGTGCGCGCGCTTCTCGCTGCGGTGGCTTCTCTTGCTGTGGAGCACAGGCTCTAGGCACGCGGGCTTCAGTAGTTGCGGCGCGTGGGCTCAGTAGTTGTGGCTCGTGGGCTCTACAGTGCAGGCTCAGTAGTTGTGGCGCACGGGCTTAGTTGCTCCATGGCATGTGGGATCTTCCCGGACCAGGGCTCGAACCCGTGTCCCCTGCATTGGCAGGCGGATTCTTAACCACTGCGCCACCAGGGAAGTCCCTGTCATGACAAATTTTTAAAATTCACATTAATAGCCAAGCAATTACAGTTACAAATTCCTTATAATACTCCCAAATTGATCCAATAGGGTGACCCTATATTGTTTGTAAACAAAGAATGTTGCCTATCACTCCAGTTCTATAAGGATCAAATCATTAGCCACAACCATTGCTGACCTATAAGTACACACTGAAAGAATTTAGGATGAAGCATTCTGTGTTTTGGATTTATGGGCCCCTAGATAAGTCAAAAATGCACATCTAAGGAAGAATTCCAATGACCCCAGATTCTTGCATCTTCCCATGCACAGAAAAGCACTAAAATTGAGATATCTGATCCTTGTGACTAGCAGTAACCTTTCACTTGACTATATATGTATATGTATATATATATATATATATATATATACACATATATATATATAAACACATATATATATATAAACATATATATATGTATATACATATATATATATATAAAATCTGGGTCTTGTTTTTTTGATTTATTAGTGTGAAGAAATAACTACATACACACACACACACACACACACACACACACACCAGCTCTTCCCTTACCTCGTTGGAACGGCTCCTCAGAGCTACCTGAGAGGCTGTCTCCCATGCTATAGTCCTCAGTAAGACACTGAATAAACTAAACTCACAGCTCTTACGTTGTACATTTTTTTCAAGTCAACAGGCCCATCTAGAATTAGCTATTTACAAGAGAAAACTACAATAAAAACCACCTCTGAAAATCTTACCATAAAACATTTTTACAGGATAACAAAAAACTTATAGATACATCTTTCAGGGGGCATACTATTCCAAAGGAAGAGACTAGAGCAGGCTAGAAAGAATGACAACAAAATGTTCAGTTTTCATAGAATGGGAATGGGAACTTATAGAAGAAACAAGGTCAGTATGACCAGGAGGCCTGTGCAAGATATCACTGTATTGATAAGGTACAGATTAGAGGATGCTAAGTCTTTATTTATACTCAACAAACCAAAACTTTACAAGTGTTACTCTTAAAACTCTGGGGATGCACCAGTTCTCATCCACTCATTTAAAGAGGAAAGAACTGAGGCCCAGAGAGTGTCAGTGACTTACCCAAAGTCACGCAGTAGAGGTGGGCTTCAAACCCATGTCTTCTCTCATTTCTCCTTTCCTGAAAAGGCTGTATCTAACAAGTCCCCAGGGGACTAGGTAACTAGCAGAAGAGTTCAGAGGAGGATACAGAAGAAATAAAAGGCATGCCCCCACTCCAAGAGCTTGCAATCAAGTTAATTATTAATTATAATTCATTCATATAATAATGTAATCACACACCAGTACATAATTAATGACCAAAATAAATGTCACAGACAAATGACTTCTGTGATAATCTCTCTGGAGAAAGATCAAAAGGAGAACTACTTAACTAACTTAACTTCTATCCCATTTTTATTAAAAGCTGAACTCTTAAAAAAAAAAAAAAAAAAGCTGAACTCTTCAAGATTATTTAGAATTTCCTTACCTCAATTCCTTGATGTCTCTGCAGAACAGGACTCTGTTAAAGGTCCACCCCAGGGCTGCCACCACTTTTCTGGAATTCCCCATTAATGTGACCCTATTTTCTTACATCTTAGACATTACCTTTACTTTCCTCTGCGACCCTTTTTTCCCTTACCTGTATTTGATTGTATTCTAGGAATCACCTTAGGCAACACTTGCTAAAAACAGCATGGGATAGCAGAAAGAATATATCTCAGATAAATGACTTAAGTTACGGCACCACAGAGAAATGGATAAATTAGCCTGTGACTTCAGATTATCTATAAAACAAGAGTGATAATTGAAACTATTATTTTAAAGGGCTGTTCATCAAGTGAGAATTTGTAAGAGTGCTTTATAAACTGTAAAATGCTCTGAGCCAATAACTCTTAAGCCCTTAGATTTGAAATGTACCTTCAACCTTCAGCCCAAGTTCTCTGTATACTGCTTTGGGGTGTTTGTATTCTCCTGGGGCTCAGCTATCACTCTTCTGCATAAAAGTGAAAGGGAAGAAAGAAGTCTTCTGTTCTGAACCTTGGTCCCTCACCTACAAATTTCCTGTCCTTCCTTAGCTGTTATTTGCTCTTAAACAATCTCATAGATTCTCTCAAGATCCAGGGGTAAAATTTATTATAAATGGTCAAACAAAGGAAAACTTTCCAACTGAATCATTTTTGTTTATATTCAATATTTTAACCCAAAGTTTCATCTTCTAAAAGTATTTTCTGAAATTTCTACTCGAGTACTACTTAGTCATATTCTTTTTTTTTTTGTGGTACGCGGGCCTCTTACTGTTGTGGCCTCTCCCGTTGCAGAGCACAGGCTCCGGACGCGCAGGCTCAGCGGCCATGGCTCACGGGCCCAGCCGCTCCGCGGCATGTGAGATCTTCCCGGACCGGGGCACGAACCCGTGTCCCCTGCATCGGCAGGCCGACTCTCAACCACTGCGCCACCCCGGAAGCCCCTACTTAGTCATATTCTGAATAAAAATTTTTAAACTCAGGAAAAAAGGCTGTGTTTCATAAGTCAGAAACAGAAAAATTCAACAGATGATATAAAAATTCCATATTCTGTGACCCCAAGTCATAGTGGACATAAATTACTTACAAATGTTAAAAACCAGCTTTCAATAGCTGTATTACAAAATACTAGTATGTTCTGAAATTCTGAGGTATATCACAAGTGATGTTACAAATCTGTGAATGATTTACACCATTCAAATAAGCTAGAGCAGAATCAAGACTTTTTCTCAGTATCACTCCCATTCACTTCCTTGCCTATATGATTTTTGGAAGCAGAGAGGAGTTATGGCTACTGCTCTCCCAACTCAGGTAACTCACAGCTTCTCTCACCCATGCTATAGCCTAGATGACACATCTGCACGTAGATGCACGTCAATACCATTCATGATGACAGGAAAAACGCTTAGAACCTCTGTGATAAAGAAAGCAATGTTATTAAAAAAAAATGAAACTTGAGTAAGCACCACAGGAAAAAAAGTCTTCTAAATTTCAAGCAAGTCAGTTTCTTCTACATTACCTTTGCCCAGTGTACAAAGCAACCAAATACATACTATTTGAAAAAATTACTATTTTTTAAAAGTGTAAGCTAAAACAAGATAGCAACCAGAACACTGTCCTCTAAGTCTTCGTTTACGAAGTAGATGCTTACTATATCCCTAACTTGATTTGAAGCATCTTTATTAGCTGTTAAAATTTGAAAGTGCTGCACCTGTAATACTTGTCAATGAGTGCAGTCAAGCAAAACCCAGCTTTATTCTGTATTTTTACAAAACTGAGACTCACATCTGTTCTTTAACCTAAATTTAAAAAAGGAAATGAAAATTCAATATGAAAATAAGCAACAAGAAGGTAACTTTCTTCAAAACAAAAGCAATGAAGTTTAAAATGTTATAAACAAAATATAAGCCCTACTACACACCTAAAAATTGGTTTTAGTATAGAAAAATATACACTTTTCCAAGGAGTTAAACATTTTTTTTAATTTTGAAAGCAATCACATTTTAAAATTCAAATACAGAAAGTTGAAGAAAAAAAAAAAAAGCAAAAGTAAAAGGTACTCTCTTCTCCTCAGAGGCAACCTCTATTAAAAACTCTCATGTAAATTTTCTCGGACTGCAAGTATACGTATGCTATATATACTTGCTGAACTATGATTGAATCACATTTCAAATCATTTAAATGTCATAATTATGACTTTTTAAATAATTAGACTGGTTGGTTGACTATTTAAAGCCATCGTTCACCACAACATTATTTATAATGGTGAAAACTGGAAACTACATTCATGTCCAACATAAAATGAAAACTTCAAGTAAACCAGTTTATTCAAAACATCTTATAAAATGCAGCCAGTTAAAATCAAGTTTAGAAATTTTCTAAGGCCACAGTAAAGAGCTCACTATGTTAACCCCCTCCACAACCCCCGAAAAAGAATACAAGCTTATGTATTACATCTCATTTGTACCAAAGATGAATTTTAAAAGACTGGAAGGAAATACATGTACAGAGATGACTTCTGAATGACTGGATTATAGCTTTTGTTGCTGACTTTATATATTACTATCCTTTGCAGCTTTTCAGTAACAAGTATGTCTTATGTTTAAAAAAAAAAAAAAAAAAAAAGAGGGACTACTAGAAATGCATATCCAATTTAGGTTTAAATAGAACAAAACTATTCATGATCGTAGTTCTATTAGCATATTCTGACAGCCAGAATAAGTAGGTTTACTTGTTATAACTTCCATGATTCTGTAAGACAAAAAGACTGGTCAACACTGTTGTAATATAAAGTATATGAATTTTGGGTCAAAGAAAATTGGGTTTGAATCCCAACAGTTCCAGTGGCTTTTCCTTGAGCAACTTACCTAACCAGAGCCTGTTTCCTCCAGTGTAAATTGGGGTAACAATATCTGACTTGGAAGGCCGATGTGTAAGCTAAACATAAAGTATGTAAAGAAAGTAAAGAGGCTGGCATATATACTCCATGAATAGTAAATGCCATTGTTA
The DNA here is from genome assembly GCF_002837175.3 of Physeter macrocephalus. NCBI lineage: Eukaryota > Metazoa > Chordata > Mammalia > Artiodactyla > Physeteridae > Physeter > Physeter macrocephalus. The sequence continues at coordinate 79,464,535 of NC_041220.1, read as the reverse complement.
TTGATATTCAGACAGGTAACTTTTTTTAAATTTCAGACTCAAATAATTTTCAGCCCTCTTTTAAAATGCCTTTGAAGTGCCCAAGCTTTTCTTTACCTACGTTAGGATCTACTGAGATATGCCCAACCATTTCAGATGATTAGCACTTTTTGTATGGGCCAAAATATGAATATGCACATAAACACACACCAAAAGAATACCTTTACTCACAAGCCTGTAGTAGTATTTGTCTAAGGAGTTTTACAATCTTAAAAAAATCCTAGGGCTTCCCTGGTGGCGCAGTGGTCGAGAATCCGCCTGCCAATGCAGGGGACACGGGTTCGAGCCCTAGTCTGGGAAGATCCCACATGCCGTGGAGCAACTAGGCCCGTGAGTCACAACTACTGAGCCTGCGCATCTGGAGCCTGTGCTCCGCAACAAGAGAGGCCGTGACAGTGAGAGGCCCGCGCACCACGATGAAGAGTGGCCCCCGCTCGCCACAACTAGAGAAAGCCCTCGCACAGAAACGAAGACCCAACACAGCCAAAAATAAATAAATTAATTAATTTTTAAAAAAATCCTAATATAAGCCACAATGTAACAGTCGGGAGTCTAATTTTTTTCAAAGTCTTTACAACTCGTATACTAATATATCACTATTAATTATCAATTTAGACAATTTAGTCTTTTATTGAAGTTATTGTTCTAAGTCTTATTACATTATATGGGAAAAGATTATTACAAATACTGTACTTCCTTTTAGCATTGTACTGCTTTTTACAGATACAGGTAAAGTTGCGATTTTTCTTCATTTATTTATTCCATCAGCAAGGCTACAAATTGCTTAATTGGTTCTCCCTGACCTCATGGGCCTCCCAATCGAATAGGCCAGAGAGCCACAGACAATTTACTGATAATATGGAAGGTGAAGTGATGGGAGCCACAAAGGGCTCTTTACAGAGTCCTGAGGTGGATTAGGATAGAGCTCTGCTAAAGGTCATGTATGACCTGAGCTTCGACAGATAAACATAGTTAGTCAGGCTTCAAGACTAGGAAGAGAGTAAAGACAACTGGTATTTCTCTGGATTAACAGCTCCAAATTAATGTATCAATCAATTCAAATTTTTCTTTTTTTTACTCATTTGGAAAGAGGTCTTGCAGTGAGAAATCTATTCAGTTTATGATGATCCAATGGCTGTCCAAATATTAAAACACCCAAATCAATTTTTAAAATGTAGGAAGAATTCAAATGACTATACCAGCAGGTAAAAAGTGATAGATGGATTTCTGGTGTGTGGAATGCAAGGTAATGCATAGGAAGGAGAAAATACTCCAAATTTACTTTAAACCTGGTAGGCTCTGAAAATTCAATACAACAAAGCAAGAAGACCTTTGCAGAATGTTTCTTGAGGTCATCTACCAGCTATGCAACCTCAGGCAAAAAGATCAACAGAACAATGGACTTCATTAAGGACACGACTGGAAACAGGACAGAAAACATTACTTTGGCCTTAACAAAAACATGGCCTATCAGAACCAAAGTACTGTGTACAGTTCTAAACACTGTAGTTTCAGAGGCAGTAGGGTACAGTGATTAAGAAAACACACATGGGATCAAATCCAACTTTCTGCTACTTACTATGTCTCAGTTCTTTCATTTGTAAAGTGGGAGCTGGAATGCCTACATCTGAATTGCTCTACAGTTAAATGAAAAACATGCTAAGAGTTTTTAGCATAGTACCTGACACAGCGTGTTCCCCAAAATGACAGCTATCATTACTACTATAAAGCAAGAAGAAATCTCCCAGAGAAAAGCCATTAAAATATTAACACATTCTCAAACTTTGACACGCATTCAAATCACCTAAAAGGCTTGTTGAAAATTCAGATACCTGGGACCAATTCCTCCCAGGGGTTAATTCTATAGGTCTAAAGTAGAATGTGACTGTTCTCTGGCCCAAACATCAAGAACTATTGAAGTTGGAGAATCAAGGTACAGCCTTACAAAAAGAAGCTGAAAATTAGGGTTTTTCCATAGAAAGAACTGGTTTAAAATAGTACGTTCAAGAGTGATACAGATGTGTTCAGGTTTATTCATTCAACCAACATGCGTTGAGCACCTACTTTGCAGTGAAAAGGACAGACAAGGTCCCCATCTTCCCAGAGTTTAACTTCTAGTATAGGAGACAGAATACAAAAAATAAGGAAATTCCAGACAGTGATGGAATAAAGAAAATAAGAGAGAACGGTGAGATAATTGTGGGGGCAATCTCCGTGAAGGGACAACAGCTGAACTGAGATCTGAATGACATGATGGAATCAGCCATGGGAAGATCTGGGAAAAGATCGAAGCCACAGGGTACAGCAAGTGCAAACGCCCTGAGGCAAGAACAAGCCTGGCAAGTTCCTGGGACAATGCTAGTGCCGCTGGATGTAGGAAGAAACTGACATGACCAGGCTCCTGGGAACTCATCTAGGCATTCCGATACAAGATAAGAGAGGAAGGTAGTGCCAAAACATGTACTGCCTGGCAAACCTTGGTAAAGAGTTTGGATTTCATTCTGAATGTGATGAGAGGCTTTTCAACAAAGGCGTGACACAATCTGATTTACATTTTAAAGGATCCCTTAGGCTGTGGCAAGGGGACAGCCAAAGTGGAAGCAGGGAGACCAGGAGGTTGCTGCAGTAGGCCAGGTGAGAGATGGTTAGCTGGCAAAGGTGGTAGCAGCAGGGATGGGAAGAAGTGGACAAATCTAGACTATATATTGAACACTGTAACTTAAGGCAAATTTAGCTAAGTTTATGACTAACAGACCCCAATACATTATTAGCATGTTTAGGATACTTTGTAGTATGTACTTAACCTTTGACGTTGAGGTGAAGAGGAAACTTTCTTCTCTTTTGGCACCACTGATAAAGCACTGGACTAAATGGGCACACATCCAAGACTCAATGTTAATAAAGAATATTAAGTGTGTAAAGTAGAGAAAAATCTTTTAGGATCTTACTCCCAGAAGCCTGGACAGCGGGTCAGTATTTGGAGTATATAGCAGCTATGGAATAGAACTAAACCTTTACCTGAATCAGATCACTAAATGAACAAAAACTTTTTAAACTTCCATATTGTCATCTCAGGCTATTCTGTGCCTGCTCTCTCAAGAGTTAAACAAGCAAAGCCTTGTCACACAGTGCATATTAATTCCATAAATCTTACAATATCATAAGAGATTTGAAAGGAAATCTTTTAGAACCACGATTTTAATTATTATGGTGTGGCAAACATACAGTGAATATTTCCTAAAAGTTAAGGTCTACAAGTCCCTATCTGCAAAAATTTAAACTCTGTTACTCAAAAATGAAGTACTACTATGTGGAAAAGTAGGTTACAGAAAAGCATATGCAGTATGATACCATTTTTGTATAAAATACATAACTGCAAAAACGTTTGGAAGGATATAAAACCACTGCTGACATTCTAGTGATCTCTGGATGGCAAGAATATTGATGACTTATTTTCTTTTTTTTTGCTTATCTGCTTTAATCAACATTTTCTCCAATTATCACAAATTATTTCATATAAACAAAAATACTCAGTTATAGGTTAGCATAAAAGGTAAAAAAAAAAGAACTTCAAGAAAACATAATTTCGTTTGTGTGTAAATCAGCAGGATTCCAACTGTGGTGTTAAGAAAAAAAGATCCCAGTTGCACACATGGAAGAAGAAATTTGTTAGGAAGAGGTCCATGTTATGCCACGTTATGCCACACAAGGACATACTCTTCAAGGAAGTAGTCTAAATTCCTAAGACCTGGATTTGATAAGTGACAATCAATTTCGCACATAGCTCCGTTTTTCTTTCCTGCCGTTTGCTAAAGAAACACCTCAATTAATGAGTTCTCTGGAGTAAAAAATTCTTTTTTTAAAACTAAGGACAAAAGGGAGGTTTGGTCTTCCGGTCTCGTTCGTGCGGTGGAAAAGTGCGGAGAGCGGCAGGGCTCGAAGCAGGTTACACTAGATGTGTAACACTAGATGACTGCGTGGCCGGTCATCTAATGGGAAGGGAACACAAGCCTGCAAGCACCACAGACTGGGCAGCGAGAACGCCTCCTAAGGGTTTCGAGACTACGTCTGAAAGGTCTTACGCCATCCAAGTTATTCTACGTACAGCTGCCAATGGTTTCTAACAGTAACACAAAAACTGGAAGATCTCTTTAAACACAGGTATTACGTGCAGGGAGCTCATCCGACTTTATAAAAAGCCAAGACATTCTCTTAAGGCCACATCTTCGATTTTGCAAACTAGGACAACTGAAAACATCCTACTGATTCTCTACGGCTAACAAACATCATCTTGGCTAAAAAAACACACAGAAACAGCCACTTTGGAAAACTGGCTTTAAATGGCAACATGAGACTTCAGGTACTCTGGTAACCAGTTTATCGCACTTTATCTGTTCCAATAAAGGGTGCTACCTCTTTACTGTCGGCTCTGGTTCCACTCACTGAACAAATAGAAAAATGGAATCCTTCAAATTCACAGCACAGTAAGGGCTAAAAGCTCCCGCTTTCTGGACGGCAGCTTTCTAGTCTCATTAATCACAACAAAGGACGTATCCTAGTGACTTCATCAAATCCGGCAAAGGCTGAGGAACAGAGGTAAATGATATAGTGTGAATTTCAAGGTTTGTGGGGTTTTCCTTCCAGCTACGACTCTCTCTTCTTTTTACTCCATTATACGCCTCCACCCGAGTTTACTGCTTGCCCTAAAAATGAAACCATCCCTGGCTACCGTCCACTTCCCTGCCAAGTCCCGACTCTGGTTTCCTGCAGAGAAAGCCAAATTTCAGGCTCTCCGCCTCGCTCTTCGCCGGGGGACGCAGGCTCGGCAGCAGCGGGCTTCTCCAGGTGCAGAGTTGCCAGCCCAGCCGGGGACTCACCGAGCCCGAGAAGCAGCCCCGCTCTGCCACAGCCGTCGCAGTCCGCCAGAGCCTGAGGAGCCACCAGGAAAAACCGGGGTGAGGGGAAGGTGGGCCGGCAAACGGCGGTGGGAGAAGGGGCAGACACTCACCCGCCCAGACAACAACCGATAGGGCGGGGAAGATGGGGGCCGGGACCAAGCCTCGGCAGAAAGACTGCCTGAAGCTTCCGGAACGCTGCAGCTGCTCCGGTTGTCGCTGCCGCCGCCGCCGCTCCTGACCGCTGCTTCCTCCCCTCCTCTGTTTTGATTCGACTGACCACGTCACTCTTAGCCACAAGACCCGGATCTGCCTGCTTCCGCGGGCGGCGGCGCAACAGATTGCAGCGGCCCGAGACCCCCCAGCAGCCGGCCTGCCGAGCATGCGCGCGCCCTGCGCCTGCCCAGTAGGTCCGGGTAGGCGGGGCGGGCGTGAGCGTCACGCGGTTCGTGCGGGCGTGCAGCGCGGGGGTTGTAGTTCCGGGTGGGAGGGGTGGAGACGAGCGCTCTGAGGTGGAGAGGGAAGGCCACGTGTCTGTTGAAGTGGCCTGTGTGTCCTCTGTGTCGTCTGTCGTGGACAACGTCCTCTGCAGTGTGTCTCCCTTTGCCTAAGCTGATGGCTTTCCTCGGCCGGAGTCTTTAGAATAGCGGGTGTAGCGGTAGACGTGGGCGCAAGTTGATGTCTTCTGAGACATGTAGAGATTGTTTTCGATCACTCAGGCCCAGGTGAAAATTGGGCATCGGGATTTAGTCTTATATGTACAACAGTACGTCAAACTTGGCAGTTATTCCCCTGTACCCTCCCTAACAGTGCATCCAGAAAGCTGACTAAAAATCAGCTCAAGAGGAGTATTAAAGGCTGATCGAGAGATAGTGGGGAACTGGGAGGCAGTCAGCTCAAACCTTTGTTGCTTTGACCTTAGGGATTGAAATAAGGATAATACTTGTGTAAGAACCTCATTTCTTTGTAAACTAAGTTGGTGCTTCCTACTCTCCCATTCTAACCTTCTTAGTTTCCCCGCTAAACACCTGGGACCCAAGAGATTTCTACTCTGTTGTTTTCTTGGGTCCATGAATTGACAGACTTTAAAGAGGGACTAGTGGTAAAATGAAAGTGTGAGTTCCAAACAAAGATTTCACGAAGGTGCCTATTTGCCTGTCCTGCAGGAGAGGTGAAGGTTAGCTGTAAGAAACTGTCTTCCTTACTCGGAGTTGACCTTTTCACCTAACCTGGACTTCTACCTCAGTATTTGGTTAATCACCTCAACTAGCTGAATCACCTTCAGCAAATCAGTATCATCTGCAAGAGCTTTTTAAAAAAATTTTAATAGTACACTTTAACCTAATTATCCAATATATTAGTTTCAACATATAATCAATATAAAAATTATTAATGAGATACTAATGTTTACCTTGTAATAAATCTTCAAAATCGGGTGTGTATTTTACACTTTGGGCAAGGCTCAATTTAGACTTCGAATATTGCAAGTGCTGGGTGTGGCTAGTGGCCACCGTATGAGACAAAACAGCTCTAGAGCATGTGAGCTAACAGGCATCCAGGAGGGGACCTGGGACTAAGCTGGAGGCAAGACCTGAGGACAATCTTTTGGGGATGTCTGGCTGCTTATTTTGCCAAGTCTCCTAGTGCCCTGAGTTCTTTTAGAATAACCTACGTGGGAATAATTGCTGTGCCTTTAAAATAAAATATTCATAAAATGCCACATGGACTTAGAAAATCCTGTTCTAGATAAAGGTAGGTAAACAAAGAGAAGAGCTTTTTAATTAAAGCAGGTAAAATTTTCTAGAAAATGAAAATTTCTGGTAAGACTCGAAGTGTTTCCTAGTTAATTAACAGATTACAAGTAGATAGAAGTCCAGCTACTTGGCTGTTACTTTGCACTCTTGAACTCTGTTTACTCAAATTCAGAGTTTGAAGTGGAATCTAGTGCCCTAATGAAGTTCATAGGCTGACCTTGTAACAGAGGGTCTCTAATCTGTGGAACCTTAATTGTGTAACAGAAAGTCTCAAATACTTGGGTGCACCCATGCGCACGTATGTGTTTGAAAACACAGCTGTGTTTAAAAGAACAGTATGCTGCAAAATTGGACTGCTACACAATAATGCAAAATTATCAGTATTTGCTTTATAAAGTAAATTACAGGAAAATCAAGATGTTAGGATCTTTGGTAGCTAGCTTCCAAGATAACCCCCAGTGATTCTCCACTCTGGAAATATATACTCCTCCAGCCCTTTGAATGAAGGCTACTCTGACCTGTAGAATACAGCTGAAGGTGTGTGACTTCTGAGGCTAGGTCATAAAGGCACTGATTGCAGCTTTCCACCTCATTCTCTTGGATTGCTTGCTCTGGAGGAAGGCAGGCTCCACGAAACTCCACTCAAGCAGACCTGTGTATGAAGAGGCCCATGTGGAGAGGAACAAAAGCCTCTACCAACAGCTTCACCACTTTATCCCCATGTGAGTGAACTACCTTGAATGGGCTCATCCTGCAACCCCAATCAAGCATTCCATGACTCCTTGCCCAGCATCTGCTTGCAATCTTATGAGAGATAGAAAGGCCCAGCTCTGACACGCAGACAGTGATACAGGATCATATGTGGGTTTTTGCCCTGATCTAAGTTCAACCTTTCAAAACTTTAAACAATGGAAGAATGAAAAAGTATGTGTGTAATTCTCTATAAAAGGAATTTAGAAAATAATGTAGAATTCCCACCATAGTACCTGGAACATAGTAGATAGTCAATATTTGTTGAATGGACACATAAAATTAAAAGACAGAAACCAACTGGGAAATATTTAGAGTAATATAATGTATGAAGGACTCATACAAATCAATAAGAAAGATATTAATGCCTCTAATACATGTATGAGTAAAGAGTATGAGTTGATGGTTTACACCAGAAGGGAGATACTAATGACTAATAGATATTTGAAAATCTTCAATCTCAGTAGTAATCAAAAATGCAAATTAAGATTTCCTTTTTTAACTACTACTTTAGGGAGTTGTTTTTTTTTTTTAGCAGAGAGGGAGATATTTTTAAAGAGGAGTATCTAATATTGGTACTGTTAGCACTGCTGTAGAAATGTAAGTTGGCAGGTAATCAGTTTGGCAATATATACCAAGTTCCATAAAAATATCACATCTGTTGACCAATTTTCATTACTAGAAACTTAATGAAATAATTTAAAAGAGTAACATTGTAGAGATATGAATTACATTTATATGATGGGAGAAAAATAGGGAAATAACTTACGTAAACAATGGTAATGGAAAGGCTAAATGTTGCATTGTATGTTAGGATCTAAAAAACTCGAGAATAGAAATAATTTTAAGTGACTATAAGGAAGTTAATCACATTTTATGATGGAGGAAAATAAATCTAGAAATAATCTAAATATACAATGGATGGAATGGATGAATATGTTAAACTATGTTTTAGGCATTAACAAACTTGAAGGTATCTTCCCTTTCTGAACCAGACCCTACTTTGATTCTTGCTTTAGAAGAAGAAAATGTTTATAATATAAATATATGTTTTATATATTCATAAAAGCATTCTGGAAGATATTCTTATAACTGTTGGCATTGGTTACTCTGGGGATGGGGTGAGAGGCTTCCTTATGATTTTTTACACTTTGTATGATTTGAATTTTTTCATATCAATGCATTATTTTTACAATTCAAAATATCATTAATAATTTTTTTAACTTAAAAAAATTGCGGTTGTATTAGTCTGCTCAGGCTGCCATAACAGAATAGCACAGACTGGGTGTCTTAAACAACAGATATTTAGGGGCTTCCCTGGTGGTGCAGTGGTTAAGAATCTGCCTGCCAATGCAGGAGACACAGGTTCAAGCCCTGGGCTGGGAAGATCCCACATGCTGCAGAGCAACTAAGCCCGTGCGCCACAGCTACTGAGCCTGAGCTCTAGAACCCACGAGCCATAACCACTGAGCCCACGTGCCACGACCACTGAAGTACGTGCGCCTAAATCCCGTGCTCCGCAACAAGAGAAGCCCGCGCACCGCAACGGAGTAGCCCCAGCTTGCCGCAACTAGAGAAAGCCTGCACGCTGCAACAAAGACCCAACACAGCCAAAAATAAGTAAATTTATTTTTTTAAGAAAGCAGATATTTATTTTCTTGAAGTTCTGGAGGCAGGAAATCCCCAAGATCAAGGCAGGGTTAATTTTTGGTGAGACCTCTCTTCCTGTCTTGCAGATGACCACCATCTCACTTTGTCCTCACATGGCCTTTCCTCCGTGCAAAGGCACTGCTGGTTTCTCTTTCTCTTATAAGGACACTATTCCTACTGGATTAGGGCTTACCCTTATGACCTCATTTAACCTTACTTACACCCTTAAAGTCCCTATCTCCAAATAGTCACAATGGGGGTTAGGGCTTCAACATATTAACTTGGGTGGACACAAGTCAGTCCATTAATTTGTTAAATATATATAACATAAAATTTACCATCTTAACCATTTTTAAGTGTACAGTTCTGTGGCTTTAAATACATTCATTTGTTGTGCAACTATCACCAACATCTATCTCCAGAACATTTTCATCTTTACCAATTAAAACTGTGTGCCTATTATACTGTAACTCCCAAGTCTCCCTTCCTCCTAGTCCCTGGAAACCACCATTCTATTTACTGTCTCTGTAAATCTGACTACTTTTGGTACTTCATATAAGGGGACTTGTACAATATTTATCCTTTTATGACTGACTTATTTCACTTAGCATAATTTAAGGTCATCCACGTTACATATATATATACACACACGCACACACCATATTTTGTTTATTCATTCATCCGTTGATTAAAACTTGGCTTGCTTCCACCTTTTGGCTACTGTGTATAACACTATTATGAACATGGCTGTACAAATATCTGTTCAAGCCCCTGATTTCAATTCTTTTGGGTATATAACCAGAGGGAAATTATTGGATCATATGGTTATTCTGTATTTAATTTTTTGAGGAATAATCATACTGTTTCACAGTGCCTGCACCATTTTACATTCCCACCAGCAGTGCATGAGGGTTCCAATTTCTCCACATCCTCACCAACACTTGTTACTTTCTGTTTTTGTTTTTTAATATTAGCCATCCTAATGGGTGTGAGTTGGTATTTCATTGTGGTTTTGATTTGTATTTCCTGATAGTATGTTTTCATGTGCTAATTGTCAATTTGTATACCTTCTTCAGAGAACGATCTATTCAAGTCCTTTGCCCATTTTTTCTTTCTTTCTTTTTTTTTTTGGCTGCACTGGGTCTTTGTTGCTGTGTTCGGGCTTTCTCTAGTTGTGGCGAGCAGGGTCTACTCTTCATTGTGGTGCGCCGGCTTCTCACTGCAGTGGCTTCTCTTGTTGCGGAGCACGGGCTCTAGGCACGCGGGCTCAGTAGTTGCAGCACGCAGGCTCAGTAGTTGCGGTGTGTGGGCTCCAGGGCGTGCAGGCTTTAGTAGTTGTGGCACGTGGGCTCAGTAGTTGTGGCACACGGGCTTAGTTGTTCCACAGCATATGGCATCTTCCTGGACCAGGGATTGAACCCATGTCCCTTGCATTGGCAGGAGGATTCTTAACCACTGTGCCACCAGGGAAGTCCCTTTTGCCCATTTTTTAATTGGTTGGTTTTTTTTGTTGTTGTTAAGTTGTATGAGTTCTTTATGTATTCTGGATATTAATCCCTTATCAGATACATGATTTGCAAATATTTTCTCTTATTCTGTGAGCTGCCTTTTCACTCTGTTGATAATGTCCACAAAAGTTTTTAATTTCGATGAAGTTCAATTTATCCTTTATTTTGATGAAGTCCAATTTATTTTTTCTTTTGTTGCCTGTGTTTTTGGTATCATCTCCGAGAAATTATTGCCAAATCCAAAGCCATGAAGCTTTTCCCCTGTTTTTTTCTAAAATTTTTATAGTTTTAGCTATTACATCAGGTCTTTAATCAATTTTCAGCTAATTTTTATATATGGTGTAAGGTAAGGGTCCAACTTCATTCTTTTGCATTTGGATATTCATTTTTCCCAGCATTTGTTAAAAAAGACTATTCTTTCCCCATTGAGTGATCTTAGTACCCTTGTCAAAAATCATTTTATTATGTATGTGAGTGTTTTTTTCCTAGGTTCTCTATTCTATTACATTTGTGTTTATATATATCCATCTTTATGCCAGTACCACATTATTTTGATTACCATGGCTCTACAGTAAGTTTTGAAGTCAGGAAATGTGAGATTTTCAACTTTGTTCTTTTTATTTTTAAGATTGGTTTGGCTATTCAGGGTCTCTTGTGATTCCATCTGAATCCTAGGATAAATTTTTCTATTTCTGCAAAAAAAAATGTCATTGGGATTTTGATAGGAATTGCATTGATCTATAGTATCATTGGGTAGTATCAATATCTTAGTAATATAAAATCTTCCAATCTGTGAACACAGAATGTCTTTCCATTTATTTGTGTATTTAATTTCTTTCAGCAATGTTTTTTTTTTTTTGCGGTACGCGGGCCTCTCACTGTTGTGGCCTCTCCCGTTGTGGAGCACAGGCTCCGGATGCTCAGGCTCAGCGGCCATGGCTCACAGGCCTAGCCGCTCCGCGGCATATGGGATCTTCCCGGACCAGGGCATGAACCCGTGTCCCCGGCATCGGCAGGCGGATTCTCAATCACTGTGCCACCAGGGAAGCCCTCAGCAATGTTTTCTAGTTTTCAGTGTATTAGTTTTTCACCTCCTTGGTTAAGTTTATTCCTAAATATTTTATTCTTTTTGATGCTATTATAAATAGAATTTTTAAATAAAGATTTCTACTTTTCATCTCTCAGATTTGCTTCAAATACTCTTACAGTTCACTATCTTCTTTTTCATTTTATTCATTATAATTTTAATGTACTAAGATTAAATTTTAAAAATTTAGTCAATTGTTTCCTATTTTCCTTTGAGATTCTTGTTTGTTTGTTTGGTTTTTACTTCTGAGCTAGAAATATCTTTATTTCAGTAGGTATTTGTTGAATACCTACTATGTGTTGGGCACTAGGGGCACATTTATGAATATGAAAATCCTGAGGCCAACAAAGAACATTCAGATCCAAACATTTAATAAATATTTAGTTCAAATGTCTTCTAACTTCTCAATTATTTATTATATTTAAACTCTTAATTTATTTGGAATTAATTTTGGTTAAAAATGCTACTCCAGTAAAGTTAATGAGGCAGTTCAAATTCACAGTAGAGCTGTTTTATTATTCGGTGTAAAACCTTCACTGCTGAAGGTAGTTATACGACTTAAATTCAGTAGAAATAGATCTTGAAAAAGTATGCTCACTTTTATAGTCATAGGAATAAATCAAATTACTCCTATATTTTGAAAAGTTTGACATTTCATTGCTATCTTACTATTTCCTGAAGATAGAGAACATGAGTTGTATTTTCATAATTTAAAACTTCAAAGGCAAACAAGATTTTATATATTCATTTTTTGCTATATAGTAATTGATATATTGACAATATCCTATGTACCAATTTTTAAGAAAGTAATAGAATGATTTTTCAAGATTTTGTGTAATAAAAAATTGAAGAAGGGGGCCTACTGAAGGAAAATACAGAAGACTTCAGAAATTTTATGGGAAGAAAGAAAGACATTTAGGATGAAATAAATAAAAGGCAAGCTATTTGTGCTGTGACCTTGGGGATAATGTTTAATAATAAGTGTGGAGAAGCAGATGTGATAGCTTCAGTATTGTTGCCAACTGCGCTTCAACATTTCTTCTTTTTAGAAATATTACTTATTTCATCCTCTGGAGCATGTTAAACACACATCTACCCCCCCCACCCCACCCCCACACACAAAGATAATTGAGTTCTGGAATTCATTAAGCTATGTCTATTTTTATTCCCAAATCTCCATCTAACCTGTCACAAAGGTATTTCAGTCTTTTTCCCTAAAGTTTAAAAGGATATCACCTTCTGCTATCAGGATATTTTTTCTCCTAATGTGATATTTAGGATTGTAAATCTTAAAGGACCCCCAAGTATTACAGGAGGATTTTAAATGCCTCTTCCGAACCATTATATTATCTCTTTATGTGATTAAATCCACAGACTTTTAGCTTCAGCCACAATCCAAATGGCATACTAGCAAAGGCTGTAAGAGTTAAAAAGAGGAGGAAATAGGACTTTCCTGGTGGTCTAGTGGCTAAGGCTCCATGCTCCCAACGCAGGGGGCCCAGGTTCAATCCCTGATCAGGGGACTAGATCCCACATGCCGCAATGGAGGATCCCGCGTGCCGCAACTAAGACCCAGTGCAGCCAAATAAATAAATAAACATTAAAAAAAAAAGAGGGGGCTTCCCTGGTGGCGCAGTGGTTGAGAGTCCTTCTGCCAATGCAGGGCACGCAGGTTCGTGCCCCGGTCCGGGAAGATCCCACATGTCGCGGAGCGGCTGGGCCCGTGAGCCATGGCCGCTGAGCCTGCGCATCCGGAGCCTGTGCTCCGCAACGGGAGAGGCCACAACAGTGAGAGGCTCGCGTACCGCTAAAAAAAAAAAAAAAAAAAAAAAAAAAAGAGGAAATAGAATCATGGAGGGGTCAAGAAATCCAGGAATTACACAGGGCCTTGTGATTTTTCTTATATTGTAACAAAGATAAATAAAGGTAGATATGCAGACAGTACCAAAATCCTGAAATGGATTCCAAATGCCAAATTAATGGAAGAATAAAATTGATGAAAAGATGTTCTTTCCTGAGACAGACTTTAATCTATGATCAGTTCTGACTAGAATTCTTTTGGATCTGGAAAGGAGGCTATGCACCTTGAGGAGGAAAGGTAATTGGAAAGTAAACTAGGATATCAGGGGTGCTCTGGAAGGTTCCAATGTAATCTCCGGATAGCGTTGTGGATCAGTGACAGCCCAGACACTTAATTAAATGGCACAATATATGTGAAAATGCTTTGTAAACAGTAATGAACTAGACTATTAAAAAACCAACCAGGGGGCTTCCCTGGTGGCGCAGTGGTTGCGTGTCCGCCTGCCGATGCAGGGACACCAGGTTCGCGCCCCGGTCTGGGAGGATCCCACATGCCGCAGAGCGGCTGGGCCCGTGAGCCATGGCCGCTGGGCCTGCGCGTCCGGAGCCTGTGCTCCGCAACGGGAGAGGCCACAACAGAGGTAGGCCCGCGTACCACAAAAAAAAAAAAAAAAAAAAAAAACCAACCAGTACTGAAACTTGTAAAATTTGTCTTATGCACATATTTGCAAGTCACTACCAGAAATGATTCACTTATGCTGCTAATTATATGAAACAGCATTGGAAAGGAATCCAACTCATATCATTGTCTATGTCAGGGATTTTTTTCATTTTAAGTGAAATTAGATCCTGTTTTTGAGCCCAAAGCTAAGCATACACAATGCTACATATTCTATGTTTGAAGAACCATCAGCTTTTGGAGTCTATCCCTTCCCCACTGGGCCCAGCGAGAGGTACCAGTTAAGAAAATCATCACTACCCACACCACTATCCCCTCCCTCATATAAGGGGAAGACAGAACAAGTGAAGGTTGCCTTTTGGGGGGGAATGCAGTGTTCTAAAGAGAGGTTATTCTCTCTCCTTACATTGTGAAAGAGAATAGAGATTTTTCCCCTTGTCTAAGACTGGGGAGGGAGTCACCAAAAGAATCACTAATAAAGTAGGGGTGCTTGAACCCTCTGAACCATTATCAGCTTCAATGAGTTGAGATTGGTGATAGCCTCTGGACTAAAAATTGCCAAACCATTGTCCTGGTGCTGCTAGGGAATAGAAAAAGAGACATGAGAGAGTAGGGAAAGCCGAGAGAGGGAGGTGTCAGAGTGGTGGGGCACTCTTTATTTCTACTGTTCGGAATGGTGAAAAGATTCCTGAGAGTCAAGTGGTACTGCATGGTATAGCGTGGTCCTAGACAATGGCCCATTACCACATATATGCACAAATGCATATGCAATGCATACACATACCAGCTTTATATTACCCATTTCAAGCAGCCAAAGAGACTCTGGGGTTTCTAAATCCCAATTCCAAATTCTGGGGAGAGAAAAGCCAATTGACCCAGCTTAGTTTACTCCTGGGGTCTGGGGGCTGAAAAGGTAATATCACGTGTGAGCAAACTCTTGGAGGAAGAGGCACAGACAAGCTAATTTAAAGCAGAGAAAGGGTGGAAAGGAAATGAGAGACATCATAGCACAGTTATCTACAAACAATATTTTGATAAAACCGAAATCATGAACATGACCCATTGTAAAAAGAAAACGTTCCATTTCCTGCCCAAATCTTCCATTTTGAGTTAAAAATCTCAAGGAGAAAAAGAGAAAGTACTAACTTGGAATAACTGTAGCTTTAGTTAATCATTATGTAACTAACTTCCAGGCAAATGTTTCTTGGACCAGGAAGACGGTTCACAGCCCACAAATAGTCATCACAGTCAGCAATGATAACAAACACCTATTGAGTGCTTATAGAAGGACAGGTCTTGCTGTTGCAGTCTTGGTTCAGTTCAATTAAATTGAGTACCTTCTATGAGCAAATCATTGTGTGGAGTTCTGTGCTGGGACAACTTGGAATCCACGTTAAAAATCTTAAGTATACAACTTGAATTTTTACATATGTAAATACCCATGTAACTGCCACCCAGGTCAAGATATAAAAGATATACAGATTCCAGGGCTTCCCTGGTGGCTCAGTGGTTAAGAATCCGCCTGCCAATGCAGGGGACACGGGTTCGGGAAGATCCCACATGCCGCGGAGCTACTAAGTTGGTGCACCACAGCTACTGAGCCCATTCACCTCAACTACTGAAGCCCGCGCGCCTAGAGCCCGTGCCCCGCAACAAGAGAAGCCACCGCAATGAGAAGCCCGCGCACCGCAACGAGAGTAGCCCTCGCTGGCTACAATAGAGAAAGCCCGTGGGCAGCAACGAAGACTCAACGCAGACAAAAAAAAAAAAAAAAAAAAAAAAAAAGGTGCCCCTCTTGAAGGAAGTTTGATACACTAAAGGCTAAATTTTACAAAAGTATTAGAGGAAATAACGATTATTTACACTGCAAAGAGTTTTTAATTTGTAAAATAATTCTCTGTATAAGCATTATTATACATAAGTGTCCCAAACTGGAAACTATCCACTTGTTCTTCAATAGATAAATGGATAAATAAACTGTAGTTCATCCACACAATGGAATACTACTCAATAAACAGAAATGGATTACTGATACATACAACAACATGGATGAATCTCAAATGCATTATGCTAAGTGAAAGAACCCAATATCAAAAGATTACATGCTGTATGTTTCCATTTTATATGACATTCTGAAAAAAGCTAAAATATAGGAACAGATATAATGCACACAGGTCAGTGGTAGGCAAGACTAGGTGTGGAAAATGATGTAAATACAAAGGAGTAGCAGGAGGGAATTCATTCAGGTGCTCAACTGTTTTCTAGACTGTCTGTGGTGGTAGTTACAAGAATTTATGAGTGTATAAAATCTCCTAGAAATGTACCCACACACTCACACATACACACGATTTTGTATGTAAATTTTTTAATTCAAAAGAAAAAAAAATAATTATCTGCATAAAGAACTTCCTTGATGCTTAAAAATGTTACTTTGGGGCTTCCTTGGTGGCGCAGTGGTTGAGAGTCCGCCTGCCAATGCAGGGCACACAGGTTCGTGCCCCGGTCCGGGAAGATCCCACATGACGCGGAGCGGCTAGGCCCGTGAGCCATGGCCGCTGATCCTGCGCGTCCGGAGGCTGTGCTCCGCAACGGGAGAGGCCACAATAGTGAGAGGCCCGCGTACCGCAAAAACAAACAAACAAACAAACAACAAAAAAAATTTTCATCACTCCAAAAAGAACCCCCATAATCATTAAGAATCACTTCCCATTTACCTCCTCCTTCCATCCCCTGGCAACCACTAATATGCTTTCTATTTCTGTGCATTTGCCTATTCTGACGTAGCAGGAGAATTTCTGGGGCATATGGTAACTCTAAATTCAACATTCTAAGTAGCAATCAAACTGTTTTCCAAAGTGGCTATACCATTTTACATCCCACCGGCAATGTATGAGAGTTCCAATTTCTCTGCATTCTCAATGACACTTGTTACTGTCTTTTTTTTTTCAATTTTAACCCCCTTATTGCATATGAAGAGGTATCTCAATGTGGTTTTGATTTGCATTTCCCTAATGACTAATTATGTGGGACATCTTTGCATGTGCTTAGTGGCCATTTGTATATCTTCTTTGGAGAAATATTCATATCTTTCACCCACTTCTTAATCAAATTGTCTTTTTATTGTTGAGTTGTAAGAGTCCTTTATATATTCTGGATAAAATATCCCTTATCAGGTCTATGATTTGCAAATATTTTCTCTTCAGTGGGGTTGTGTTTTTACTTTCTTGATAGTGCCCTTTGGAGCACAAAGGTTTTTAATTTTGATGAAATCCAGTTTATCCTTTTTTTTTTTTTTTTTTGCTTTTGGTGTCATATCTAATAAACTATTGCCTAATCTGAGGTCATGATGATTTGCCACTATATTTTTAAAAATATTTTATTTATTTATTTGGTTGCCCTGGGTCTTAGTTGCAATGGGTGGGCTCCTTAGTTGCAACGGGTGGACTCCTTAATTGCGGCAGGTGGGGTCCTTAGTTGTGGCATGCAAACTCTTAGTTGTGGCACGCATGTGGGATCTAGTTCCCTGACCAGGGATCGAACCTGTGCCCCCTGCATTGGGAGTGCGGAGTCTTAACCACAGCACCACCAGGGAAGTCCCTGCCCCTATATTTTTTCTATGAGTTTTATAGCTTTAGCTCTTATACTTAGGTTTATGATCCATTTGAATTAATTTTTATATGGTGTGAGTTAGGGATCCTAGTTAATTCTTTTGCATGTGGAGACCCAGCTGTCCTAGTACCATTTGTTGAAAAGACTATTTCTCCCCATCTTTTTAATAATTTTAATAGTTTTAGTTTGCTTTGACTTCTGAAAGATCTCCAAGATGTAAACTGTATTTGCTTTTTTTTTTTTCTTCGGGTACGCGGGCCTCTCACTGTTGTGGCCTCTCCAGTTGCGGAGCACAGGCTCCAGACGTGCAGGCTCAGCGGCCATGGCTCACGGGCCCAGCCGCTCTGCGGCATGTGGGATCTTCCCAGACAGGGGAACGAACCCGTGTCCTTTGCGTCGGCAGGCGGACTCTCAACCACTGCGCCACCAGGGAAGCCCAAGCACACCATTTTTAAAGTGCAAAGATATTGATAGAGAACCTTTTACTGATATCCAATGATGACTTTATTAGAATTAGAGCATGGATTCTCCATCTAGCTTCAAAGTTTACATTTTTAAACACAATTTATATAATCTGGGACTTTGGCACAGTGGTTAAGAATCCATCTGCCGGGCTTCCCTGGTGGCGCAGTGGTTGCGCGTCCGCCTGCCGATGCAGGGGAACCGGGTTCGCGCCCCGGTCTGGGAGGATTCCACATGCCGCGGAGCGGCTGGGCCCGTGAAGCCATGGCCGCTGAGCCTGCGCGTTCGGAGCCTGTGCCCCGCAGAGGGAGAGGCCACAACAGTGAGAGGCCCGCGTACCGCAAAAAAAAAAAAAAAAAAAAAAGAATCCATCTGCCAATGCAGGGGACACAGTTTCGAACCCTGGCCCGGGAAGATCCCACATGCCACGGACCAACTAAGCCCGTGTGCCACAACTACTAAGCCTGCCCTCTAGAGCCTGTGAGCCATAACTACTGAGCCTGCGAGCCGCAACTACTGAAGCCTGCACGCCTAGAGCTGGTGCTCTGCAACAAGAGAAACCACCGCAAAGAGAAGCCCGTGCACCGCAAGGAAGAGTAGCCCCCACTTGCTGCAAATAGAGAAAGCCCGCGTGCAGCAAAGAAGACCCAGCTCAGCAAAATAAATAAATTAATTAATTAAATTAAAAAATTTATATAACCGAACAGAAAACATTTGTGGCAGGTTTATACAGTGGTAACTTATTTAAGCAGAGCTATGATTCCCAGAAATTCCCTCCCCTACATACTTACAGATTAGCCTGGACCATAAAAGACGTTTTGTGCGAGATTTAAGAAGGCAGCAGTAAAACAGCAGCTATCTAAAAAAAAAAAAAAAAAAAAAACAAAAAAAAAAACAGCTTTTTTGAGACATAATTCGCATACCATACAACTCACCATTGTCGTCATCTTTTTACACTCAGAGGGTCAGTGCAGCGTATCAGGTACTGTTGTAGCTCACACAGGTGGTCACTGATTTTTTGACTCACTTTGGAGATGTGAGGCAGCAGCTGGGTCCACAGCAATCCATCTCCTGCTGGATTTCCTTCTTCAGTTTCTCCAACTCTACTCCTGGGTCAACTGTACATTTAGCTTCATAAGGAAGGATACTAGCTTCTATTGCAGGTCATCTGAATCACTAAGGTTAGAGGCTTAGAGGTGGTAAGGGACCAAGGCAGGTTCCAGCTTGTCTTTGTTCTTCCCCACTTCATGTCCATCTTTCCTTCTTGACTTCCTGCCATCAGGTCCGGCACCAGACATAGAAGCAAAAGCCATACATAAACTATCTAACCAGTTTCCACAATTGTGTAAGGTCAAATCTCTATAAAAAATACTATATTATTCCCAGTGGTACTATTTCTCTGATCAAATTCTATTACAGCTTTACATACTCGCAATCTTTGAGAATCCTTCCTATCAATAAGAAATCCAAAGGTATTATTAATGGAGTCAAGTGGCCTATGCAACCTCCACCCCTAATTTAAAAATGTTTGTCTATGGGGTATTTTATCCAGCCACTGATTTATGAGCTCTTGTTTCTTACAGTATTCAGCTCAAGATGATAATTTGATATATCAGTTGAACACCAAGATTATATAAAATGGCTTGGGAGTAAAGAATAAACTTTTAGATCCATTGAATATATGTGCACAATGTACAATACTGGTTAGGCTTGTTAATCAACCCCTTAGGGTGATAGAATTAATTTAAGGGATATGGTATGCTACTGTAAAAGGAATGAAAATTAAAATATGTTTAAAATTTAGAATGTATGGGACTTCCGTGGTGGTCCAGTGGTTAAGACTCTGCACTCCCAATGCAGGGGGCATGGGTTCGATCCCTGGTTAGGGAACTAAGATCCCACATGCCGTGCAGTATGGCCAAAAAAAAAAAAAAGAAATTTAAAGTGTATGATTTTTTAAATTTATATGAAAGTATCACCTCTACCTGAATGTATAATTGGTATAGGTATGTTTGAATGGAAATTTCTCCTCTATTAGGTTAAATTTAAAAAGGACTGATAACAGCCATCGACATTTTGGCCAACACTAGTTGAAGATGCAAAATGGGAGCCTTTAGAGTAACCTAAGCCTGGCTTTGCCTGCTGCTGTTGTGGAATCGGGCCCCTCACTTCAACCAATTTTTCAAGGATATTAGGCAGTTTGCCTGGTTCGCAGATAGATGTTCCAGAATTGAAGGTCATGGCTCAGTAAGGAAAGCTGTGGTTTGGTGTCCAGCAGATAGTAAAATTCTCATGAGGGAAGATAAGAACAACTTGGTGCAGGGAGCTAAGATAGGATGTATTCCTGTCAGTGACAGAAGAATTAGATACAAGTACATGTCCTACTTTTTGAGTGTATTCTGACTCTTGACCAATGGATATACAATTTGGCCTGGCAAGTGGGCCATAGATAACTGGATGATAAAAGGGGTACTGCTCTTTGGAAATCTTTTTTTTTTTTTTTTTTTTTTTTTTTTTGCGGTACGTGGGCCTCTCACTGTTGTGGTCTCTCCCGTTGCGGAGCACAGGCTCCGGACGCACAGGCTCAGCGGCCATGGCTCACGGGCCCAGCTGCTCCGTGGCATGTGGGATCCTCCCAGACCAGGGCACGAACCCGTGTCCCCTGCATCGGCAGGCAGACTCTCAACCATTGTGCCACCAGGGAAGCCCCTGGAAATCTTTATGTAAATTCTAAGAGCAAACCAAAGTGGGACATGTGAATGAATGCTCAGCAAAGAAGACTTATGCAAGGAATCAACAAGTTGATGAATTAGCTTGACCACTTGAAGTGGCAACCTGGGTCCATGAAATGAGTTGACATGGGGGAATTCAAACCATGCATCAATGGACCAAATGACAAATATACCAGTGGCCCTTACTGAAGCTTAAACCATTAATAATAATTATTCTGTTTGCCATCAGAAAAGCAGTGTTTGCAATTAGCCCTGGGAAGTATTCCCAAGGGAGAATGTCCAGTTCATAGCTGGCAAGTAGGTAATATTGACCCTTTATCTATTGCCCTAGGGGAACTTAGATGGATATTGACAGAACCTGATTCATATTCTGGGTTTGGCTTTGCATACCCAGTGACTGAAGCCAATGTTTTTAATACAATCAAAAAGTTAGAATAGGGCTTCCCTGGTGGTCCAGTGGTTAAGACTCTGCAATTCTACTGCAGGCAGCATGGGTTCAAACTCTGGTCGGAGAAGTTCCACATGCCACGTGGTGCAGCCAAAAAAAAAATTTTAGAACAAAAATATTGTACCAGTTTGGCCCTCCTAGTCACATTTCATCGGATCAAGACACTCACTTCTCTGCCCACATTGTACTAAAATGGGCAAAGAAACATCACATTCAATGGACTGGACTTATCATATTCTTTATCACCCTCAAAGTGGTAGATTAATAGACAATTGAACTAAGAACAACTGCTTAAAAACATGTAGGGGTGACGACAGATTGAAGGATTGGTCTACAAACCTATAGTTTGTATTCTGCAACTTAACACAAAGTTGACTAACGTCATGTCTCCATTAGATAAATTGTTATGCTTTTACAGTGGAAGTAGGGAAAAGAGAATGAGAAATGATGCAGGAATTTAAATACAAGTCTTCCATAATTTTCTTTTTCAGTGCTGTCTTAGTCTGTTTGCGCTGCTATAACAAAGTGCCATAGGCTGGATGCTTTATGAACAACAGTTCTGGAGGCTGGCAGTTGGAGATCACGGTGCTGGCATGGTCAGATTCTGGTGAGGACCCTCCTCCAGGTTGCAAACTGCACCTGTTTATATCCTTACAAGGCAGAGAGCAGAGAGCAGCAAGCTCCCTCATGACTCTTATGAGGGCACTAATTCCATTCATGAGAACTCTGCCCTTACAACCTCATTTAATCCTAATTACCTCCCCAAGACCTCACCTCCTAAAACCATCACATTGGGAGTAGGGTTTAACATATTCATTTGGGGGGTTACACAAAATTCAGTCCATAGCAAATGCCAAATTCGTAGTCTCTAGACTAGGTGTGTAATTAAGGCTCCAGAGGCTGATAATGTAAAACAAAATACTGTTCCTATTAATTTGAACCTAATGCAAGAATTCCAAAGAGATTGGTGGGATAGATTATCCCTTCCCCCACTTTGCCACATTGGGGCTAACTGTACCAATGTTTTGTTGCTGGTGGACAGGATAGCTCCATTTTCTCTACTTACCCAATCTGACTCCCTACAATTAGGTATGGACAGAAAGGGAAATCCAGCCATGTCTCATCTTGCTACAAGTCAAATGGACTAGCCCAGTGGTTGAACCACAGGGATCTATTTCAGGGAGGAAAGGTTTGGATTTAAATTAATGATTAATGAAAGAGAGGTGAAATTATTGCTGAGAGGAAAGGAGCCAATAAATGTGTTTTACAAAAGGGAAAATCCAGCAATTCTGATGAGGCTTAAAACAAAAGAATAATATTCTGTCTTAGCTTGGACTTCAATGCCTGTTGGGGAGAACACCCTGAAAAAACCTTTTCCCTTTTGAAGAGCCAAGAAGTGAGCTGAATGAAAAACAAACATCCAGAAGTAGTCTACATTCTCAAAATGAATGAAAAAAGGAGATCTCTAACTATGACTACATAGAAAAATACTAATGTGGCTATGTCTTTTGATTTCTGTTTCATAGGACATTATTCTTATGGAGAAGAATTAACCTAAGGAAGATGTTAACTTAATTAATGGTAGATTGATCATGGTTCTTAATCATTCAGCAGATGTATACCTTAAAGTTCAGATAGCTATAGATCAGGGAGGCAAAAGAATTATAAAATTATTATAAAAGTATGAAAAACGTTATGCTGTTCTTATTGAATGGTTTAGTTTCTGTTTAAATCTGTACCAACTCCTCACTGATTATTGCAAATGTTTAGAATCTGTGTGTGCATTCTGATTGTAAGGCAAGTTAATTTCTGTCAAACTAAGGATAATTGTTTTGCCGTAGAAAGGTCTTGACCACAGATTAGGGTGGTGAACCTTACTGTGATAGTTAATTCCAACAGGTCAGGAATCAGCCTGAACTGTTTTGCTAAAGTTCCTGCATGGCACTGACCCTGGTCAAGGCATGAAACATATTCATTAACAATGTTGTTTTGTAACCATGGGTCAGAGGAGTTTCAGGGTAGTTGCGGTTTGTACCACTTTGTCAACATTGATTATTAATATCAGTGAGATCAGTGTTTTACACCTGGTCTCAGCTCTGCTGTTGAGACTGGTTATTTGGCAGGAATTTGTCTATGTGACCAGAAAATACAAAAAAATCCACCTAAGACTCCATTTGGGGCTTTCTGCTTTCATGGTATTCTGTGTTCACATCAGTGGTTCCCAACCACTGCATCTGACCTCAACTCTTACAGAGGGTGAACAAAGCAGCCCGACCTGGCCTCTCTGGACCCCTTACAGTGAGTCAGCGTTTGCAGGGATGCAATCCTTACTTTAATGCCATTGATATATCCTTTTCCTGTAATAAACTGTAAACTTTTTTTTATCTTTTAAAAAATATTTATTTATTTGGGTGTGCTGGGTCTTCATTGCGGCATGCAGGATCTTTGTTGTGGCATGTGGATCTAGTTCCCTGACCAGGGATCAAACCTGGGCTCCCTGCATTGGGAGCACGGAATCTTAACCACTGGACCAACCAGGGAAGTCCTTAAACTGTAAATTTACAAGCATTGTCATTTTGAGTCCTTTGAATCTTCTTTAGCAATAAAACTCTATTTAACTACTACTGTTAGTGCACGTATAGATATTACACATTAAATAAAGTATTCTAAGACAATAAGCCCATACAGGTTAGGTTATTATCAGGGGCTCTGTTTAAAGGATAAGAAAGGATGACAAAAGGATATAATATTACCTAATTAGGAGAAAAAAATAATAGGCAGAATATTTCAACCCTAGACCCGCCACTACTTAAGAGGAGAGTCAACACTGGCTGCTCCAATTCCAGTCAGAACCATCTTCAACACATAGAAGTTTATTTGAAATTAAAATACTTGGCTAAACTTTCAACTGCTATGATATCACAGTGTGGTTAGCCAAGAGTATGGTCAGATTCCAACAAATGATTTTATGATATTTAAAACATATAGGGCTTCCCTGGTGGCGCAGTGGTTGCGCGTCCGCCTGCCGATGCAGGGGAACCGGGTTCGCGCCCCGGTCTGGGAGGATCCCACATGCCGCGGAGCGGCTGGGCCCGTGAGCCATGGCCGCTGAGCCTGTGCGTCCGGAGCCTGTGCTCCGCAACGGGAGAGGCCACGACAGAGGGAGGCCCGCATACCACAAAAAAAAAAAAACAAAAAAAAAACATATAATCCTACAGTCTCCCCTAACTCCGAGCTAAAGGCACCATGGTTTATGTCTAAAATGAGATTCTGATTGGAATTCCCTGGCGGTCCAGTGGTTAGGACTCTGTGCTTTCACTGCTGAGGGCCTGGGTTCAATCCCTGGTCAGGGAACTAAGATCCCACAAGCTGCATGGTGTGGCCAAAAATAAATAAATAAATAAACAAATGAAATTAAATGAGACTCCGGGGAAGTTTAAGGAGAGGTATTCATGAATAAATTGGTATGTCTGATGAAATACTTTGTAGCATCCAACATGAATTGAAATGGGAAGAAGTTGGAAACAGATACCTCCCAAAGAACTTTCAGTTCTTGAATGTAAGTTATCTAGGGCTAGGGCAAAAGTTTTGAGACAGCATAAGATCAGTTAGATCCAAATGACAAGAATGAAGAAGTGATTATATTGGCAATAGTTTGAAAGTACAGTATAACAACAAAGAAGTCTTACTCTAAAACTATAAAAACCAAGGTATTTGTATTTGAACCAGGAACAAAATCTAGGATGCAGTTTTCTGAGCAGACGATCTATATGGGTGGAGGCCTGCTTTCTCTACTGGAAGACTGACCTGACTTACAAACATAATCTGGGTCCAGATATCATTTTCAACAATTAAATCATAGATACTGAGTAATATAGGGCCAAAGACAAGACACTGTGGTTACTTAATGACTGAATAAACATGACACAGAAACAGAACATAGAGTCCTTGGCTTTGATAAATAGTTCTCCACCCAAATACTGGAAATCACATAAGCAGCAACTGCCATTAAATTATGGATGACTATGTCCACGAATTACTTGCAAACAGAGTAGATAGATCATCAGGGACAGTCTAAAATAAAACCTAACAGTCACTAGCCAGCAATAGCTGAGCATTTTTGATGTCTGGCTTTCATGCTGTGTGTAATTCTCACAATAATGCAATAGATAACATTATTACCTTTTTACAGATGAGGAAACTGAGAAATTTAAAACTGGAATTTAAAACTTTCACTCCAACTTTCTGACTTCAGAGCCAGAACTTTTAATCTCTGTTCTCTAAAACTCTTGTCTCTACATTGTTTCAGGCCATTGTTTCATGACCTGTGCTGAGTGGCTAGGGGCAACAAGGGAGAAAGAATTTCTGAAAATAAAGCAGCTTACTAGACTTTAGTTACCCAAAAGTGATTACTGCAAATGCAGAATTCATCATAAAGAATTTATTCTACCTCTTTTTTTATATAAGTTGTGCATAATTCATATGTCACAGCACCAATTAAATTTCCACTTTTATAAAATAGTTTCTTCGTCATCATCATCATCATCATCCAGTGTTAATAGTAAACTGTGCATGGCATAGATGCTAGAATCTTAAAGAATCAATCAGTCAATAAATCAAAAGTTTCATTAATTCCCAGTGTGATTCCTGATGCTTCCTAGTGTGCTGGGGATTTTATCAGGTGCCCATTCCCTTCAATAAAGCAAAACAATCCCTGCCTACACAAATTTTGAGAAGGCATTGCATGACAAAATTAGATAATGCAAAATAAAAGTATTTAAAACAGAGGCTGAACTGTCTGATAAAGAGGTGCTTCTTTGCCCTTATCTTACTTATATGCAAAATGTACACATTTAAACTCATATTCTGAGAGAAAAGCAACAAAAGAACCACTAAATTCACATTACATCAGGTAGACCTTTTTCCAAATGCAAACTTTTACATTTTAAACAATTTTGTCATATTTTTAGTAAATGTTTCAAACAATGTTTCTGAAGACAACAGTATACTCAGGAGATGCTTCCTAGTGGTTTTACTAGCACAAAAATAACTTTTAGTTTCAAAAAAATTTTTTTAAATATGACACCAATGTTTGAGTTTCAGATCCAGAGTTCTTCAAATGTTCTTGCTTTTGGTTACACTTTTCCCTATACATTCATAAAATGTGCTTTCTTAGCCAAATTTCCCACCATAAAAAAAAAATCAATCAATAGATAATTACTGAGCATTCGCCATATATATAAGCCTTTGAAGGACATTGTGAGAGAGGAAAGGAAATAAATGACATGGCATTTGCCTATGAAGAAATACTGAGTTGGAGAGGTAAGAAAAAACAAATGAAAAATAAACTCTTTTGCCTCTCTCATGGCTACAGAGAAGCTGTTACTACCCTGGTTCCACAGATACCTGCCTCTCTGGCCACGCCTCACTTTTTTTTGCTGGCTGCCATCACTAAGCATTGACCCTTTAATGTAACTGCTCCTCAACGATCTCTTGTTCTTCTTGCCATACAATGTCACCCTACATGATCTCAAATTCTGCCAAGTTTTCAAATTAACATCAGTGCAAATGATTCCCAAATCTGCAACTCTTTGTGCTCTGGAATCACATTTCCAATTGCCTACTGGACTCATTCCAGTGGACTTTATCTCCTCTATATCCATTACACTCTAGTTCCAGAGGCAGGTTTCATTGGTCTAAGAATGATTCTGTGGTCTAAGAATCCTATCCAACCACCTTGCCAGTAATTGGTTTACATGAGCACAAAGCATTCTTCTGGCCTCAGGGACTGATTAATGCTGGGCATGAGATTCAATCTTGGCTTTGACAAATGAGGAAAGACCAATTCAGGGGGAGAGATGGCCCTTTTTTCTCCAGTATAGTCATGTGCAGGTGTGAGGCCAGAATAGTTGCAGTTTTCTTAAAAACCAGCCTAAGGAAGAAGCTGCCATAGGGAAGAGAGCAGAGCCAAGAGAATCACTGGGAAATGGAACTGGAGACACTTCAGGTCAACCCTAAAGCCAATTCCACCTCTGTAATTCCAATTTGTGAGCCAAATACTGTCTTTATCATTTCAGCCATTTTGAATAGGGGTTTTTGTTGTTTGTGGCCCAAAATGTGTTAATTGATGTATTCATGTAAATAGGCTCCTTACTGTAAATAGGCTTACTTACACAAATTTTCAAAATATCTAGAACTGAGCTCATCAAAGCTTCTCCCAAACCTGATCCTCATTCTGTATTTCCAATGTTAGTTAATGGACTTACCATGGTCCTAATCACTTAAGCTGGAAATCCAAGTCATTTTGGATGCCTCCCTCTTTCGCAATCACATTGTTCTGTTGTTTCTGCCTCCACAATGTATCTCACCTTGGTTCCTCTTTTCCTCCCCAATTCCCATTCCCCACTTCCATCACCTCTCATCTACAACACTGCAAAACCTCCTAACTGGAATCTCTCTACTCTTTCCTCTTCCTTAGATTCATTCAGCATGTTTCTGCCAGCAATCTTCCAAAACATAGATAGATTCATGTCACAATCTTGTAGAAACTCCAATGGAGTCCCATTACCTATAAAGGCATTTCCTAAAATGTGTTCATAGAACAATAGCCCCAGGAAATTATTATTTTCAAAAAAAAGGTGTTATGATCAAATAAATTTAGGAATTTCATCTGTGGTAGCCAAATTCCAGGCTAGTCCCCAATGATCCTTGTCTCTTGGTATTTACTCCCTTCTGTAGTGCTTTCCCACAATGCATCAGGGTTGGTCTATGTGACCATGGCAGAAGTGATGGTATGCCACTTCAAGGTTAGGTCATAAAGGCTCACTTCTGTGTTGGTCTTTCTTGGATCACTCATATCATGAGAAGAGGTCCACTTGGCAAAGATTTGAGGTCTCCAGTCAACAGCCACAGTCCACCTGCTGGGCTTATACCCTATCTCTACTGGAGTGCTTAAAAAGAATATGGTAGAAGAGCCCATTCCTCCTCACTACCCTGTCCCTTCAGCCTCCACATATAAATACAACAGACTCTGCTGGAATAGGAATTAATTATTCATATATAAAATCATACTATAGAAGAGGCAAGAGTTAACATATCAACTAACTTCAACTTTCCCTTGCATTCCAAAAGGGAAAGCACCCGAAGATTTCATTAGGAGGGAGTCTTCTTTGGGCCCTCCCCTCCATTCCTAACAGGAAATTCCAGGCTCTGCCCCTTCCCCTACCCCAAGTACCCCCTCTTTAAGACACTCAGTCCTACAAACCCCACCCTATTCCTGGGGGGGAAAAAACTGCTCTTGTTCATTCCATAGGAAGAGATTCATCCCCTAGACCCTTCTCCCTTAATCTTCCCTAGTCTAGCCCTATGGTCTCAAAGAGGGACTACAAGAGCAGAAGAAAGGCAGCACAAATCACTATAAGAAGGCTGACTACATTGCACATCAATACTAATTTTCTCTTGCTTGACAAGAACTTTCTGAACTTCAACTAGGTGGGCATTAACACTGCCAGTCCCTTGGTCATATATGAGGTGAGAATATCTCCCAAGGACTTGCATTAATGATTTTTCTTGAAGGCATCAAAGTCTAAATTCATACTGAAGAAAGAATGTGTCCTCTGTCATCAAGACCCCAAGTTGAGTTAATAACTTCCCAATTTTTTTTCCTACTCCTCCAAGGAACTTGAGGGCACCACAAATTTACTTACTGGCTATTAAAGTCTCCTCTCTCCCTCTAACTCAGAGATTGGCACCAGTCTCAATTATGTTCTTTGGACTCAGACACTCTTCCTGATAAGAGGTGAGAAAGAGATTGTTAATTAATTACTTTCCAACATAAAAGCACGGTTCAATGAAAGCAAGGACAAAAAAGATCAGAGGAAAACAAAGCAAAACAAAACAGTTGATAGCCTGAATGCCTAATTCCAGGAGAATGTTTTCATGTTCATTCATTCAACTACCATTTATTGAGTGCCTGATATATGCTAGGCTTTGTGGGTACAAAGACAAGTTGAGGTGTATAAGATGTAAGACATGATTCTCTGAGAGCTCATAGTTTAATAGAGTATTTATTGCTGAGAAATTGTTTGGCCAGGTGTTTTAACCTCCAATCTAAATGTCTTAAATGAGGCACTTCAATTTCCTTGTTCTCAAAGCACAGTTAGTAAAATTTCCTGAGTCTCAATCAAACATGATCGCCTTGGCCCTTAAATGTACAATATTTGATTTGACAAATGTGACTTTCAGTTCCTGTTTACTTTTCTAAGTTGATTTCAAAGATAGATTAGTAGACGCCAACCTCAAGATCACTCTTTAAAACTAGGTCAGATCCTCAGCAGCCAGGCAGCTCTGTGCTGCCTCCTCCTGGATTCCTTTAATTGTCAAGAATTAAAAGGTGGGGATTTCCCTGGTGGTCCAGTGGATAAGACTGCAATCCCAATGCAGGGAGCCAGGTTGGGGAACTAGATCCCGCATGCATGCTGCAACTAAGAAGTCTGCATGCCACAACTAAGGATCCCGCATGCCGCAATGAAGACCCAGTGCAGCCAAAATAAATATTTTTTAAAAAACAATTAAAAGGTGAAGAAGGCATCCTTTCAGAGGAAGAGAGAAAAATAAAACCACCACCACCAACAACAACAAATGAACCTCAAGCTATTGTGAAACCTTAAGTCCCCAAAGTTAAATTTTTAAAAAAGCCTCTAACCAAATAGTCCAGGACTGTTTAGTTCTCCATTATTCACAATCCCCTCAATTTTTTTGTAAGTCTCAACCAATTGTTCAGACACAATTTTTTTAGGGAGGGATAAGTAGGACATTTGTCTACTTTCCTTCCTACGAGCCAGTACTATCAAAACAGCACTTGCATTTCCACGGTTAATTCCAAACCCCTCAGTCACTCTTGTCTTCATTATAGATTCTGATGCATTCCCAGTATCCTCCCTGCAAGGTGCAGTAGAGAGAAATAGGATGGGTGAGAAGATTGGAAAGGGAAAACAGCACAGATCTAGAGAGCCACTGATTAATTATAAATTAGGGTTTTTAAATATAACATGACAGAGTTATGACATGGAAAACAGTTCCCATATATTATATTGTATAAAAGAAACTTGCTTTGACCTCATTTTCTTCTCATTATCCGTCTTCCCCTTTATCATCTTTTGCAGCTTTTTTGTTTCTGTCTTCTTTTTATTGGATTTACATTTTTTCTTTGTGTCCTTAATATCACTAGTCCTCCTTTTCCCTTTTCTTTACACTGCTTAGTACATTGTAGAAATGTATATTTTAAAGTTTCTCATACTGCACTTTTTGTTCTTGAAGAGGAAATGGGCAAGAGGAGGAGTTTAGGACACAAGAAATTTGTGGTAGAACATTTTCTGCCTAAGTAGAGAAATAGTGCCTTCTAGTGTCTGCAATATTTTGTGTTTGCACCATTTCAACACATCTGAAAAGTAAAAGTATTAACTTATAATACTTTATAATGCTTTTACTTTTTATAATTTTCCTACCATATTTAAAAATATATAGATGGCATTATTATCCCTATTTTAGCGATTTAAAAGCCAGAATCATAAAACATTTATTTAATGTTGAATTGATGATAGCACTTACACCAAACATATGAAAGGATTAGAAAAATGTATTCTATTTAATGGATTCCCCATCCAGCTGCCACCAGTCACCAACCAGTGACGAGACAGATCATGAAAATATGATTCATGATATTGCCAAGTCCACTAAAAAAAGCATTGCAAAAGCTGGCTGCTTGAGGGCACCACGAATAGGAAAGGTTACAAAAGAGTTGCTCAAACTTTCTATCCCTCAAGGTAACCCTCTTAGGAATGAGTTGATTGACATGTATTCTTTGGTTCTGCTGCTCCTAAGTCACCTCTACTTCTCCTGGAACTAGCCATGTTCTTCTGGAGAAGAGCAGCGCTCTCAGAGAGGTGGATATATTCTTAAGAGGTTTATCAGATGTGAGACGTTAACTGTTGCCCAGTATTTCCCAACTTCTTGTGGATTTGCATAAGCATTCCTTGAAATGCATACTTACTTGTTGACTATTATGAAAACATGAGGAATAGGTATGTGCACGTGTATACCTCTGGTATGGTATTAGTGTTCTGCTGAGAAACAGAACCGTTAGGATGTGTGTGTGTGTATAATTATTTATAATTATAAAGAGACTTATTACAAGGCATTGGCTCATGTAATCATGGGAGCTGACAAGTCCCAAGATCCGGAGAGTGGGTGAGTAGTTAAACTGGAAGTCCAGGAGAGCTGGTGTACTTCCAGTCCACGTGCAAAGGCCTGAGAACCAGGAGAGTCAATGTTTCAGTTCCAGTCCAAAGGCTGGCAGGCTAGAGACCAGGAAGAGTTGATGTTTCAGTTTGACTCTGTAGGCAGGAAAAATTCTCACTTACTTGAGGGAAGGTCACTCTTTTTGCTCTATTCAGGCCTTCAACTGATTAAATAAGGCCCACTCTCTAAATTAGGGGGAAATCTGCTTTATTTAGTCTACTGATTCATATGTTAATCTCATCCAGAAACACCCTCACATACCCAACTAGAATAATGTTTGACCTAATATCTGGGCACCCCGTGGCCCAGTCAAATAGATACATAAAATTAACCATCATAGGTATTATCAATATATATAAATTAAAATATGGGGACTTCCCTGGTGGTCCAGTGGGTGGGACTCCACGCTCCCAATGAGGGGGGCCCAGGTTCGATCCCTGGTGGGGGAACTGCATCCCACATGCATGACGCAACTAGGAGTTCACATGCCACAACTAAGAAGCCCGCATGCTGCGGCTGAGGGATCCCGCAGATTGCAACGAAGATCCCACATGCTGCAATGAAGACCCAGAGCAGCCTAAATAAATAAATAAATACTTTAAAAATAAGAATAATTAAAAAAATTTTTTTTAAATATGTTTAATTCTTTGTCCTGCATACTCTTTAAAATGTTTCCAGCACCACTGTTTTATAACAAGTGTATCATTTCAATATTTGAGTCTTACAAATTTCTTTATTCAAAGCAGTATACTGTACAATCTCTACGCGTTATAGACGGTGACCTTGCTTTGCAAATAACTAGAAGGCATTTGAAGATAAAATTTATTGAACAACAACTGTCTATTTGGGATTAGCTATGTACTTATACATTTAATTCTCACAACAATCAATTGCAATAGGTAAGATTACCATCGTTTTGAAAATGAAGAAACTGAGACTCTGAGAAGTTAAATACCTTGACCGAAAATTTGCACAATTAGGGACTGGTGGAGCCAGAATATGACTCTAGAAGCCCATGCTCTTTCTACTCCAACTTGTTATAATTAATAAGATATATGACTGGAGGCAAACTAACTTTTCCAGGCCTCAGTTTTCTCATTTGCAAAATGAGTATGAACTAGATAATTTCTTAGGTCTCAATAGCTAGGCAGAGATTTCAAATTGTCTACCCAATATCAATTAACCTATTCTTTCTTATCAATAGAATAGGGATAAACTCATTTGGCATTCATACTTCCTTTTGCTTTTCACCTTTACCCTTATTCCTATCTAGAATGCATGCATGATGTTAGAGAGAAGCATTATGTCCCAATTCCTTGGTGCAGTGTTTGTTTTCTACTGTTCTCCTAGTTAATGACCTTTTCAACTTAATCCCAGAATGCAATGTTGACCTTCAAAATAGAGTGTGTCCACCCCAGGGTAGAAGCAAGACAATTTTAAGTGTAAAAAAGAAATATACATATATTTAAAGCTGTAGGTTTTTCCTGAATACAGGGAAAACTTTTTCATTGAAGTAAATTGAAACAAAATGAAAAGTAAAAAAATAAAAAATAAGAAGATTGTTATTCCATAACTAAGAGAAAGAGAAAATCATTTTTGAAATGTTGCTGTATTTGACTTCCCCTTCTGGTCGTAGTGAAGAATATCACATAGTGCAATGAAGATCCCGAGTGCTGCAACTAAGACCAGGTGCAGCCAAATAAATAAATAAATAAATAAAATATTTTTTAAAAAGTTAACATACATAAAGCACTTAGAATAGTTATTGTTACACAGTAAGCACTATAAATGTGCTACCATTATTTTTTTAATTAATTAATTTATTTATTTATTTTTGGCCTTGCCACACAGCTTGCGGGATCTTAGTTCCCCAACCAGGGTTGGAACCCAGGCCCTCGGCAGGGAGAGCTTGGAGTCCTGACCACTGGACTGCCAGGGAATTCCCTATGCTAGCATTATTAAGCAACATCTACAGGCACATTATTAGTCAAGCATCTTTAGGCCACACCACTAAAAACTACATTGGCCATTGCCATTTCTTTGGTTCTACTACTTAACGTCAGGCAAGTTTCTTAAACCACTCTGAATTTCAGTTTCTATAAAAGTAAGGATTAAAGAAGATAGCATACTTGAAATAGATTAGCACAGAACCTGACGCATAGTAGACATTCAACAAA
Source organism: Physeter macrocephalus (assembly GCF_002837175.3). Taxonomy (NCBI): domain Eukaryota; kingdom Metazoa; phylum Chordata; class Mammalia; order Artiodactyla; family Physeteridae; genus Physeter; species Physeter macrocephalus. The sequence goes on along the minus strand of NC_041220.1, from coordinate 79,430,646 downwards.
GCTTAGTTCCTGTTGCCTCTCCCTTTTTCCCTAAATTATCACTCCAGGCTGACTTTCCCATCTACATCAGCTAACCAGTTTCAAACCCTACTTCCCTCAGAACCAAATTCTCTTTGTGTGGACATCAGTGTTCCCGAAGTCCAGCTTCTCTGTAATTCTCATGATTTCATGAACCATTCTTCACATTCGGAGAGCCTATATACTTCCATTTCACCTAAAATAATTTGAGTTGGGTTTATATCACTTATAACCACTAATATATCCCTCAAATCTAAAGTGGCAGTTAATCTCCTAAGGTAAATTAGTTTAAATTACTTAAACTACTTGAATTAAATAATTGAAATTGAACTTCATGGCCAGAGTTCTTTCAGAAATAATTTAGTCCAGGGGGCTTCCCTGGTGGAACAGTGGTTAAGAATCCACCTCCCAATGCAGGGGACATGGGTTCAAGCGCTGGTCCGGGAAGATCCCACATGCTACAGAACAACTAAGCCCGTGCGCCACAACTACTGAGCCTGCGCTCTAGAGCCCGTAAGCCACGACTACGGAGCCTGTGTGCCACAACTACTGAAGCCCGCATGCCTAGAGCCCGTGCTCTGCAACGAGAAGCCACCACAATAAGAAGCCCGCGCACAGCAATGAAGACCCAACACAGCCATAAATAAATAAATAAATAAATTTAAAAAAAAAAAGAAGAAATAATTTAGTCCAAACTTTCCTCCCTACTTCTCTTGAATTTCAAGACTAAGGAGGTCCCAGAAAGGTTCACCAACTTGCCAAAGTCACACAGGTAATGATTGCTCGGAGCCAAGACTAGAAGCTGGGATCTTGAGGCTATGACACCACTACCCTATGCTACAGGAAGTGGGAATGTAACTCAAACCCAGACACCTCTCTTTGCATTCTATTTGTAGGGCTGTAGTTGCTGTTTAACTTTCATACAATACTGAATGCTCATTTTGATCTTGTAGTCAAGAAGACTTTCCTGGTTTCTTTTTTTTTTTCGCTTGATATACAAGTAAATCCAAGCCTCACCATTCTGTTTTTAAGCAGCAGGGGGTTTTTTTAAACACACAACTGAGTTTTACATTAACCCGTATTAAATTACCTTTTGGATCAGACTTTTTAGATCTTCTGGATTATTCATTCTGTCATTTAGCTTATCACCTATTAAACACCCCCCATTTTGTACTATCTGCAAACTTGATAATGAGCTTCCAGTATGCTCATTCATATTAAGTGATTCATGAAGATGTTTAACAGGATGGGGCTATGGAGGACTTTGACAAACTGCTGGACACTTCTATTTCACCCTTGTAGAAATCATTTGAACTTCCAACAAACTGTGCTATCATCCAGCCCTCCTTATTTGTGAAGATTTGTCAAATGCCTCAAAAAACAAGGTTCACACCATTTTCTTGATCTACCACAGTAGTGAGAGTAGTGATGAAAAATAATAGTGATGAATACTTACTGAGTGACCAGTCTAAGCCTTTTTCACGTATTATTTTAAATATAGTCCTCTCAAAATCTCTGTGAAGTAGGCATTATTATTTTAATTTTTGCTATGGCAGAATAATTCAGGCTCCGTAGGGCATACATGGATGTAGTTTGGTTTTCGCTAACCACATATTTTTCTAAGTATTGTTGCTTTACTGACTGGTGGGAAAGCAGAAGTATAAGTGGAGAAGCTGTGGAGTATCTTTGTTGTTCTTTTGAGGGAGTTAGAAGTGAAGGAGATGATGTAGATTCCCTAGGGGAGGAACTTTAGGGAAAGGGTCAGGTTAGATAAGGGGATTTTTATGAAGCTTTTGACGTGTCATATATAATATATTCCCCATTATTTATCAATGCCTTCAAAGTTTGGATTGTTGTTGTTTTGTGGTAAGACCATGTGTGTGAGATTGGTCTCCAAGAAGGCCCTGGATGAGAGCAGAGTTAGCCCAAAGAAGCTCCATTACATTTGGGTTACATGACAGGCTCAGAGAAGTTGTGTCCAAGCCTCACTTTTGGTAAGTGGTGGAGCTGTGTTTGGAAATTCAGCCTCATTCCACTCCAAGGACCACTTTCTTCCCTTGTACGACTATGCAGGGGTCAGACCAGGGAGAGTAGGAAACCTATCAGCAACATCCACCTATTTCTTAGTGAATTCAAGCTGGGCCTTGTTTTTACCACTTTTCTAAAGATTCACAAACCATTTGCTTAATTATCCGTTCCAGAATTTTGCCAAGGAAAAATGTGTTCACTGGCTTACAGTTTCTTTTTTTTAGAAAATGAGGGGAATTCCCTGGTGGTCCAGTGGTTAGGACTCTGCATTCTCACTGTAGAGGGCCCAGGTTCAATCCCTGGTCGGGGAACTAAGATCCCACAAGCTGCATGGTGCGATCAAAAAAAAAAAAAAAATTCCCTCTTTCCCATGTAGGTCCTACCTTTTCCAATTTGAGGATAGTTCTCAGTGATGGAAAATGAAAGCAAAGTAGGAGCTGATGAATTCTGCTTTTTCTTCTGTCACCTGTTATCATTACAACATCTGTTCCTTGTTCTTCTTGCTCAGAACGTCAGTTTTCCTAACACTGCCTTTATGTATTAGTGCTGTTAAACACTATTATTACAAGTTAGTATTTTGGGATTAATTTATTCAAATACATCATAGGCAGCTTAGTACAAAACCTTGCTTTTAAAAATATTTTACCTATTCCAAAGCATTTTTATAGCTGTTCTTTTATGAAATAATAACTACAAAGTGTTCCATTTACAACATTTCCTCTAAAACATAGAGTATCAGACAGTAATTCAACAACTTTATTGTTAAAATGGAGGCCTTTTTTCCCCAGCTTTATTGAGATATAATTGACATAGAACACTGTATAAGTTTAAGGTGTACAAGCCTGATGATTTGATACATTTATATATTGCAAAATGATAATCATCATAGTGTTAGCTACCACCTCCATCCTGTGCCATAATTGCCATTTCTTTTTTCTGGTGAGAACACTTAAGATCAACTCTCTTAGCAACTTTCAAGTACATAATATGGTATTATTAGCTATAATCACCATGCTTTATATTAGATCCATAGAACCTGTTAATCTTATAACTGGAAGTCTGTACCCTTTCACCAATACCTACCTCCCCATTTCCCATATCCCCCAGTCCCTGGTAACCACCACTCGTCTCTCTCTGTTTCTCTGCATTTGGCTTTTTTAGATTTAAATGGAAGCCCGTTTAAATGGTAGAAATAGAAATTGAGTTCCATCTCTCAGAAGGTACAAAATGATAATGCAGGAAAAATAAGAAATACTATTGTGTATTCATAATAGAAATTTTGTTTAGACCATTTTCCCCCCTTGCAAGTTATTCATTCTCTCTGGAGAGGTAAGCTAGCCTTGCAATTTAATACTTGATTTGAATATCCACAGATTTTCTATTTTAAAAGAGATATTTACACAATTTTGTATTTCCCCAAATAGCTAGCCAAGAAACCCTCTTCAAAGTAAGTGGTTAGATTCTACGCTCAGTTGCTTCATTTATGTGATTTTGAAACTCAGAAGAGGTGACTCAGAGCTGACTCTTTGGGTGGGCATCTTAGGATTCAGCCACTGCAAAGTTTATGTTCAGCATTTTATGTCTTCTCTGCTTTTCCTAAATTCTCTTAATGTGGCAGGATTTTCAGTTCACTTCAATGAACTGTTCTAGAACAGCTGCCACACATATTGCCTGTCCTTTGCATCGGATTATAACTATGAGTCAGTCTCTGTCTTTAAGGCACTCAAAGCCTAGATGGGAATATAGCCTTGTCAATAAAAAATACAACAGTGTGTGATGTGTGAAACAAGTGAAGCATGCGTAAGGGAGTGAAATAGTGCAAAAGAGGATATTCTCATTGTGAGGTTCAGGAAAGTGTCACAGAACACCAGTGAATGTTGCAGTCACAGATATGAAAGAGTGAATATGTATGCAGCAAGAAGTCAAGGTGGAAAGGACGTTCCAGACAGCAAACACGCCATGTAAAGAACATGATGTGTGTAGAAACAAAGATGACCAATGTTCTAGTGCAATGTGTAAATGGAGTGTGAGGTACAGATTGTGATGCCATATATGAGGGTTTTGAGTGGGGAAATGACTGGTCAGAGAAAGATCTCTGAAAATCATCCTGGCAGCGAGATGAAGGATGACTTGTAGAGCTTGACTCAAGGCAGGATCACCATTTAGGAGATTATTAGTCTAGGTCCTGACTGAAGTATTTGTAGTAGATTTCTGGTTTGTGATTTGGATAGCTGTTTGAGACTTCCTAACTAATACCCCTGCTTCAACTCTTCCCACTCTACTGTCTCACATAGCAGTCTGAGTGATTTTTCCATTTTGTACATTTCAGTTGCAAGACTAGTACCATTTATACTGACATAGCTTTCCTCTGGATGCACCATGTGCTAACTTTTTGCCACATTTGTGTCTCTCCCCCTCCTCCTCCTCTCTCCCTCTGGCCTTCTGCATTGGATTTTTGTGTTGTCAATTTAGCTAAGCTGGTACTACATTTCCCAGAATTCACCTCTGTGCATAGTGTTATGAACTGTAGAGTCTCAGATTTTGCCCACTTAAAAGTTTGCCACAGTTCATGGATCTAGCAGAAGACGTGAGACTCCCAGGTTACAGATAGAGGATTTTATTACTCACAACATAGCAGGCTGCATAAGCTTCTTGTTCATACAGCTCATTTTGGCCCCCCGCCCCCCGGCCAAAACAGAAAACAAAAAACAAAAAACCCTCCCAATCTTTTATAATGGGCTGCAAGCAAATCTGCCCAACCTTTGCCTTGGAGAGTGACAGTATCATATTACTGTCTGATTATACTGCAGAGGAAACAAATCTGCCCTCTGCCCCAGAGGAAGACACTATCTCTTTCTTCCGAGGCTGTTCACTATACAAATATCTTTTAAAAGATATTCTTCCCATTGCATGCAGGATCTAGTTCCCCAACCAGGGATGAAACCCGGGCCCCCTGCACTGGGAGTGCGGAGTCTTAACCGCTGGACCACCAGGGAAGTTCCTGTATGTTAACTTTTTAATAGCTTTTAATTCTGAAATAATTGTAGATTCACAGGAAGTTGCATTACAGAGAAGTCTCACATATGCTTCACCCAGTTTTTCCCAAAGGTTACCTCATATAATTATTGAACAACAACAAAACCAGGAATTTGACATCAGTACAATGTGTGTGTATAGTTATATGTCATCTTCTCACATATGGAGAAAATTTATTGGTGTTGACATTTTACCTTACCTCCCTTTATGTACCTTTATTCTCCCCTGTTTATAATATAATTGCCTTAATGATTTCTTCTACATACATTGAGAATGACATTAGACAGTGTTATAATTTTTGCTTCAACTGCCCAACATAACTTTGAAAACCCAAGACAACGAAAGTCTACTGTATTTACCTATATTTTTGCTCTTTCAGTGTTCTTTTTTCCTTCTTTTTTAAAAATAAATTTATTTACTTTATTTATTTATTTTTGGTTGCGTTGGGTCTTCATTGCTGTGCATGGGCTTTCTCTAGTTGCGGTGAGCGGGGGCTACTCTTCGTTGCAACGTGCAGGCTTCTCATTGCGGTGGCTTCTCCTGTTGCAGAGCACCGGCTCTACAGTGCGAGGGCTTCAGTAGTTGTGGCGCATGGACTCAGTAGTTGTGGCTTATGGGCTCCAGTACAATGTGTGTGTATAGTTATATGTCATCTTCTCACATATGGAGAAAATTTATTGGTGTTGTCATTTTACCTTACCTCCCTTTATGTACCTTTATTCTCCCCTGTTTATAATATAATTGCCTTAATGATTTCTTCTACATACATTGAGAATGACATTAGACAGTGTTATAATTTTTGCTTCAACTGCCCAACATAACTTTGAAAACCCAAGACAACGAAAGTCTACTGTATTTACCTATATTTTTGCTCTTTCAGTGTTCTTTTTTCCTTCTTTTTTAAAAATAAATTTATTTACTTTATTTATTTATTTTTGGTTGCGTTGGGTCTTCATTGCTGTGCATGGGCTTTCTCTAGTTGCGGTGAGCGGGGGCTACTCTTCGTTGCAACGTGCAGGCTTCTCATTGCGGTGGCTTCTCCTGTTGCAGAGCACCGGCTCTACAGTGCGAGGGCTTCAGTAGTTGTGGCGCATGGACTCAGTAGTTGTGGCTTACGGGCTCTAGAGTGCAGGCTCAGTAGTTGTGGTGCATGGGCTTAGTTGCTCCGTGGCTTGTGGGATCTTCCCGGACCAGGGCTCAAACCCGTGTCCCCTGCATTGGCAGGCGGACTCTCAACCACTGCGCCACCAGGGAAGCCCTATCTGTTAATTTTTTAAAAAATCCATTTTCTCTGTTGTTCAGGCTAGGTAATTTCTTTCTAATTTCCATTCTTCTGTTGAGCCCATCCATCAAGATTTTTATTTGGGTTATTGTATACTTTAGTTCTAAATTTCCGTTTGGGTCTCCTTTATAACCTATTTCTTTTCTAAGACTTTCTATTTCTTTGCTGAAACTTTCTATTTTTTCATTTGTTTCAAGTATGCTTATAATTGCAATTGATGGCCGCTTTAAAATCCTTGTTAAGTAATTCTAACATCTGTGTCACCTTGGTGTTGGCATTTGTTAATTGTCTTTTTCTCATTCGCTTTGAGATTTTCTTGGTTTTTGGTATGATGAGTGATTTTTTTACTGAAACCTGGGCATTTGGGATGTTCTAATAGGACTCTAGATCTTATTTAGAGCTTGTGTTTTAGCAAGCCTCCTCTGACACTGCTCTGGTGGGTAAAGGGGGTTGCTACCTCATCACTGCCAGGTGTGAGAAGAAGTTTTGGCTCCCCTCTGTGATACCCTCGGTGGAAGAAGGGGCATTTCATTACTGCTGAGTGGGGGTGGGAGTTCTGGCTCCCTCTGTGGCCTCTGCCAACTCCGTGGGGGTGCATATGGCATTGTTACCACTGAGAGATGGTGAAAGTCCTGGCTCTCTACTAGGCTTACTCTGACATCACTGGGCAAGGAAGAGGATGGGTGCCTTGGGTGCGGATGAAAGTCCAGGCTCCCCATACGGTCTCCATTGGCAGCTGGGGTGGGGAGGATCTGGTGCTCTTTACCACCAAGCAGAGATGAAAGTCATGGCTCTCCATTTGGCTTTCTCTGTTTACCCTGGCAGGGGGTTTGGGATGACTCATTACAGCCTGGAAAGAGTGGAAGTCTTGGCTCCCCACTGGGCCTTTATGGGAGATTGTGTGGGTGGAGCCTCAGTTCTTTTCTGTGATGTTTGCCTAAAGTAAAGCAGTTATTGTTTAAAGGTTTTCTGTCTTGCTAGACTACCCCTTTCCTGGTCCTTTGGCTGGAGAGAGCAGGTTTCTCTTGGGGCTTTTTTTTTTTTTCCTGTCTGCAACCATTGGTGTTTCCAGGCTGCTGGCTTCTCCAGTATCCAGACTGGAATATATTTGGTGAAAAGAAAACCCAAGGAACTCACCACTATATTCTTCCTTGGGTCCTGACATCTTTAGCTGGTCTGCTTTCCCTCTACACTTCTTAGGGTCTCCTTATATTTTGTTCTATATAGAATATCCAGGGATTTTAGTTGCATTTAGTGGAAGAAATAGGAAAAAGTACATCTGCTCCATTTCTCCCAGGAAGGAGAAGTCTGTGCTAGATTTTAAATCTTCATAACAATCCTATAAGGTAACAATTATAGCCATTTCAGATGAGGGAGCTGAAATACAGAAAGGTTAAGTCATTTTGTCCAAGATCACACAGCTAGTAAGTGGGGAGATGAGATTCAAACTGAGGTAATTTTGTTTCAGAGCCAATGACCACATGGGCTTATGACAGCCATTCATTTATTCGTCACTTCATTCACAGAGGATATTTTAGGCCAGTGAAACTATTCTGTATGATACTGTAATGGTGGCTTCAGTTCAGTGTGAAAACATATAGACCATCATTACAAATATATTTATATCCATGAGAAGGAGGAAGTTGTATGAAATCCATTTGCCAGAACTTGAATGGTCCATTGGGCAGTTTAAAATGTCTGGGAGCAGTACAAACAGACTTCACTGGGTTGTACTTCGGGTAAATGGGACAAGTGAGTCAGGCACTTTTTGTGGCCCTGTTAATGTTTTCCCATCAATGGTGATTCAAGAAGGCTGTCATTTTGTCAGTAGACCAATGGTTTAATTCATGTTCCGTGGTGAGGAGTGGAAATTTTAGAGTCTCTGATAGGACTGGGTTGTTATTTAGTCCAAACCAGAGCTTTTTCTTTTTTATCAAACCAACAATTGTTGAATTTCCAATCTTGTTTTTCTTTTTCTGAGGCCAATTGCTGGCCTTTTCTAGCCAGTTTTTCTAAGTTATCATTTGGGGTAATATCCCTATGGACAATGACAGAGGTTTGGCTGCTGTTGGTCCCTTTAAGGGCAGCACTCCTTGTGGAAATATCAGCAAGGTGATTTCCCTTAGCTTCCAAAGAGTCAAGTTTAGAATTCCCTGAAATGTTAGTAATTAATAGCTAAAGGGGCAAGTAAAAGTATTGCATCTAATAATTCCTGAACTTAGGGGGCATTTTTATTTTTGTAAGGAAGGAAGCCACATTGCTTCCACAGCATTCCAAAATCATGAGTTACTCTGAAAACATATCTACTATAAGTATACATACAGGCAGTTTTATCCTTGGCTAAAATACAAGCGCATGTAAGAGCATATAATTCAGCATGTTGGGCTGAAGTAGCCTTAGGTAAAAATGCTGCCTCAGCAACATCAAAGGAGTTGCAATAGTATACCCAGCACAACATTTGCCATCATTTGACCTTTTAAATAAGAACCATCAGTGAACTATAAAAAGTCAGCATTACCTACAAGAGTTTCTTGTAGATCATTATGAGGAGTCAGGAGGTGATCCATCAGCATTAAGCAGTTGTGAAGGACTTCATCAGTGACAAAGGGGAAAATAGTAGCAGGGTTAAGGTCACTACATTGTAAAAGAGCTTTGTGAGGAGCAGTTAACAAAAGGACCTCATAGAAGGTAATGTGGTTGATGAGAAATGTTGAGTGTGATAAGAATTCAGGAGAATTTCTATTTCATAAGGTATAAAAATGATTAAAAGGGATCCCACAATGATTTTCTTGGTCTTAATCAAAAGGGCGGTGGCTGTAATTGTTCTAAGGCAATGCGGGAGGTATACATGTGTTCCCTATGGCTGGCTATAATACTCTACGGGTTGATGGTGGTCCCTGTATTTTTGGGTGAGTACCCCAAGGGCATTACTTTATTTTTCTTTCTTTTTTTTAAAAAGTAATTTAATATTTTATTTATTTATTTATTTATTTATTTTTGGCTGGGTTGGGTCTTTGTTGCTGCACACAGGCTTTCTCTAGTTGTGGCGAGCAGGGATACTATTCATTGCAGTGCGTGGGCTTCTCATTACAGTGGCTTCTCTTGTTGTGGAGCATGGGCTCTAGGACTGCAGGCTTCAGTAGTTGCAGCACGCAGGCTCAGTAGTTGTGGCTCGCGGGCTTAGTTGCTCCCAGGCATGTGGGATCTTCCCGGACCAGAGCTCAAACCTGTGTCCCCTGCATTGGCAGGTGGATTCTTAACCACTGCGCCACCAGGGAAGTCCCTACTTCTCATATACAAAAAGGAAAAGGGGAATCTGATCATTGGGATGCCCAGGGCAGGTGGGTTCATCAAACTCTCCTTTAAGGCCTGTGGTCCCATTCTTCCCATAAAATTGGGTCGAGGTTGTTATTGTTTAGTAAAATAGAGGTTTTGCCCTAAGAGAAAAATTTGGAATCCAATTTCAGCAATAACCAAATAGCTCAAGAAAACCTTGCAGTTGGCATTTAGTTTTGGGTTTGGGGACACTTAAAACACCATGAAATCTATCTGGATCTAGGTGGAGCCCTTGTTTTGATTTCCGATGCCCTCAGTATCAAACCTGGGTTTGGGCAAACTGTAATTTTTCTTTGGCTATCTTATGTCCCTTTAAAGCTAAAATTTTTTTGTTTTTTTTAAGGCTAAAAACTTTAGTAAATGAATGCTGCCTTCCTGTGAGGAGGCTTGAGAAGGAGAGCAAATTATTCACATACTGCAACAAAGTAGGGCCTCTAGGGAACTTTATATCATCTAAATCAGCCTTCATGATTTTCCAGAGATAAGTATTCTCAGTAAAACCCTGAGTCATCACTGTCCAATTGAATTGTTTTTCTTCCCAAGCAAAGGCAAAAAGATATTGGCTAGCTTCATCAACTGAAATACTAAAGAATGCACTGCATAAATCAATTACAGCAGAGAATTTACATCCCGTGGGAATGGAAGTTAGCAAAGTATCAAGGCTGTGAAAAACAGGGTGTTGATAACGATGTTGTTTATTGCTTGGAGGTCCTGGACAAACCTGTACCCTCAGCCCTTAGGTTTTCTCACTGGTAAATTGGGAGTTGTTACAGTGGCTGTGAGCCTTAAAATCTTCTATTATGGGCTGTATGCCTTGAAGGGCTCCTTTACACACAGAGTATTAATTAATTCTGTGAAGAGGTTTTGAGGGATCTATTTGAATCGTGATGGGAGGTGAGCTATGAATCCTGCCAACATCAGCTGGAAATTTTGTCCATTAGGAAGGTGCTTCCAGAATCTGTTCTAGTACTGTCAGAGATAGAACAAATTAAAAATGTCAAAGGATCATTTAATTCACCTGGTGGGTTATTTTGATAACTACTGTCAAATTCTAGAATTATTTCACACTTTTGGGAGAGAGAAATTCTGGCACTATATTTCTCTAGGAAGTCTCAAGCCTAATAAATGGGTAAGGGTGGAGAAATTAGGAGAAAAGGGTGTGTATCTCTCAAAGGGCCTAAACAAATGGGAACAGGTTCAGAGACAGGTACCTCTTGAGGTTCATTAGTGATCCCCACTATTTGAACTGTTTTAGTACTCTGAGGCAGGGGCTGTTTTATAGCAGTGGGGTCAAGCATCAAGAGTGTGGCTCCAGTGTCAGATAGAACTGAAAGAGATTAATCCCCAATCTGGAGAAATGGTTCTCCAAGCTAATTAAAAGGGAGAATTGGGAAGAGCCCTTGTAGTTCCTCAGAACCCTGTCATTGAGAATTGGGAGGATGCTGGAAAGGCTGGTTAGAGGGCTGAAGTCACTTAAAGTGCTTACATTTGTAACACTCTCTTTTCCAATGTCCTGGCTCTGCAATAATAGGAGAAACTAGGAGGGTTTTGGTTTCATTTAGAAGCATTCATTTGCTGCAGTTGAAGATTAAGATTTTTGGTGGTCTTCCTTTCAGGTGACTCATGTAGAGTGTGAGAGAGCTGATTTGACAGATTAACTAAATATGGAGTGGATATAGTTTCCCATTCCATCCTGGTCCTTTTTACTAGGGGGAAAGGTCCTGGTTTGGCCAATTAATAAACATAGAATTAAAAGCTACCCAGGTGGAATCAACATCTGATGGAAGACCAGATTTTTAAAAATAATCTGAAATCAATTGTAATAGACATGAACAGATTCATCAGACTTTTGTGTGCAAGCCTGAATTTTGTTCCAATCAATGGCCTTTGGAAAAGTTCTAGGAACTGCCTGGTGAAGTTGCCTAGCAATTGCCCTAACCTGATTATATAATAAGTTAGCAGACTGGATTCCTGGTTGTAATTCTAGAGAACTTTCAGGATTTTCCCAATTAGCAGTTTTCATCTAATTGCTGGGCCTGTCCTTCACCAATAAGCATATGAACTAGCTGATATAAGTCAGAAAAACCAGGTCAATAAGTTTGAATGACTGTATTAAATCCTCAGCAAATCTGTGAGGATCTTCAGTTACTTTGGTAAAATATTTGACTATGGCTTGCAGTTCAGTTTTAGTCTAGGGAATACAAGAAATGAAGGATTTGGCATTTGGATCCTCAGAAGGCTTAATTTTAAAGGGATAGGTTCTGACAAGTTCAGAGGAAAAGGGAGTCGGAAGAGTTTCAGAGAAAAGAGGAAGTTTGGTGACAGAATTTGTGTGGGGGAATTTGAGGGTATAGAGGAGGTATAGGTGGCATAGAAAGGAAGTGGGAAGATGGCACCAGAGGTGGAGCAGAAGGAGAGAGACAAGATGGCACTGGAGGCAGAGCCTGAAATAAAGAAGCCAAGGAAGAAGAGCCTGAAGCTTTGGGAGTCATTTTGTCTTTAATTGTTTGCCTCATTTCATCTTAAAATTTTATTTTACAGAGGCAAATTTAGACTCCTGATAATGTTGGGAAGCCTCAAAATACCAGATGAAATAACCATTCCACTCAGTTCTGGAAAATTTTGAGCTATTTTAATTAAACTTGGTTTTAAGGAAATTAAGTTTGAGAATTTCAAGAGCTCCCCATAATGGCCATTGATATTCTAAATTGCCTTTGGTCAGGTCAGTCCATTTAGTTAGAAATGAGCATGGCAAGGACCATTGTTCTTAAACATAAAATCAGCTGGGGGCTTCCCTGGTGGCGCAGTGGTTGAGAATCTGCCTGCTAATGCAGGGGACATGGGTTCGAGCCCTGGTCTGGGAAGATCCCACATGCCACGGAGCAACTAGGCCCGTGAGCCACAACTACTGAGCCTGCGCATCTGGAGCCTGTGCTCCGCAACAAGAGAGGCTGCGATAGTGAGAGGCCTGCGTGCCGCGATGAAGAGTGGCCCCCGCTTGCCACAACTAGAGAAAGCCCTCGCACAGAAACGAAGACCCAACACAGCCAAAAATAAATAAAATAAAAATAAATAAATAAGAAGACCCCAAGATCACTATTAAAAAAAAAAATCAGCTGGAACCCTGTGGAGGGAGCACCCTCAAAATATTTAGATAACTTGGATTTCAATTCTCAGAGGTTTTTCTCTAAATAATAATTTTATTTATTTTTTAATTTATTAAAAATTTTTTTTTATTATTTATTTGGTTGCACCAGGTCTTAGTTGTGGCAGGTGGGCTCTTTAGTTGCAGCTCACCAGCTCCTTAGTTGCAGCGTGCATGCGGGATCTAGTTCCCTGAACAGGGATTGAACCTGGGCCCCCTGCATTGGGAATGTGGAGTCTTATCCACTGCGCCACCAGGGAAGTCCCTAAAGAATAATTTAAAAACAGCTCAGGGGCTTCCCTGGTGGAGCAGTGGTTGAGAGTCCGCCTCCTGATGCAGGGGACACGGGTTCGTGCCCCGGTCCGGGAGGATCCCACATGCCGTGGAGTGGCTGGACCCGTGAGCCATGGCTGCTGAGCCTGCGTGTCCAGAGCCTGTGCTCCACAATGGGAGAGACCACAACAGTGAGAGGCCCGCGTACCACAAAAACAAAACAAAACAAAACAAAAACAGCTCAAACACCTTACAGTTCAAACAGCTCAATTCAAACTGTTTGCAAGTTAATCACAGTCAATTCTAAGGAAACAGCTTGGTCCTGGGGGAGCCAGACCAAAGGCTTTTTAAAGCCAGTTTCCAGCTGAAAAACCTGGCACAGTTTCCATGAAGCAGCCCGTTTCCAAAGGAATGGGCTGAAGGCATTGTCAGCCACCTTTGATTCAAATCATCTGATCTAAAAATCAGAACGAAGTGCCAAACAAGTAGTCGAATACAGAACCAGGACTTAACGTGGAAGAAAAAAACCTTAAAAACCTGGAGAACTTCAAAATGCAAAAAGGGTGTGAGCTTGGATCCAGGAGAAAGATGTACCTCCAAGCTTCAGGGTCGGTGAGAAAAGCAGTGAGTGACAATGGGCTCAATTTGTAGGAACTGCACCTGTTTGCTCACCAGCCCCAGAGTCTTCTGGGGTCTTCTCTGGTCCCTATATGGGCCACCAAAATGTTGACCTAAAACAAGTACTCTGCCAGATATCTCTTCAGCAAATATGGGTTTATTTGGGATCAGCAGAGGATTGCAGTTTGGGGTCTGCAACCATATGCAGTCCCCCTCATGGCAAGGGAAGGAGAACACTTTTATAGGGTACAAAAGGATTAGGGAGGGTTGTAGTAAACAGAGAGTCCATAGCTTTTCACTGGCTGAGTCACTGCCAGGAAAAAAAAGGAGTCTTTCTCCTTCCTGTTGGGTTCTGTTATCATTGCAGGGCATGAGAGTTCCCTATTCTGATCTCCCAGTTCTATTTAGTTGAGATTTACACTAATTAATTTTTTACATGTACTGAATTCAATATTTCTAAAAATTTTTCAGTTGATATTTTTTTTCTTTCTTTTGTAAACAGTCAGAGCATCTACAAATAATTATAATCTTGTCCCTTGTTTTCTGATCACTGTAATTTGAGCATTGAAGTTAAGGGTGTAGGCTCTGGAGTCAAAGACCTATGGGAATCCTGTCTTTTTCACTTTCTAGTATTCAACTTTGTGTTGGGCAAGTTACTTAATTTGCCATGTTTCAGTTTCCTCATCTGCAAAATGAGGTTATTATAAGATTAAAAGTTAATTTACAGGCTTCCCTGGTGGCCCAGTGGTTGAGAGTCCGCCTGCCGATGCAGGGGATGCGGGTTCATGCCCCGGCCCGGGAAGATCCCACATGCTGCAGAGCGGCTGGGCCCGTGAGCCATGGCCGCTGAGCCTGCGCATCCGGAGCCTGTGCTCCGCAACGGGAGAGGCCACAACAGTGAGAGGCCCGCATACCGCAAAAAAAACAAAAACAAAAAAAACCAAAAGTTAATTTACGTTTTAATAACATAATCACGTGTAAAGTACCTGAAGCATGCCTAACGCTAACTAAGCACTCAAAATGTTCCTTTTATTCCTTGGAATTTTGAACTGTTTAGAACTTCCAGATCACTGTTAAATAGTACCCTCACAGTCATGAGTTCCACCTCAGTGTTATAACCCAGAGGCAGGGGAAAAGGAATGACCCTGCTTTAAGTCCTTTTGAAGAAAACTCCTTCTCCTATCTCAGACCCCCCCCACACAGATTTCTCTTCATTGTTCACTGGCCAGAATTATGGCACATGCTCATGCCTAATCTAATTAAGACGACCATGACTATTAGATCAATCAAGGGTCACCTTTAAGGTCTTAGAAGGGACCTAGACTCCCTTGAGCACATGGCTGCGTGGAGGATGAACACTTGAACAAAAAGGGACTTGGCTAAGAAGGAAGATGGGGCAGATGAGGGAAACAAATTTGGATAGGCAATTGACAGTGTCTGCTTCATAAATCAGCTCAGAATGTAAACATTTGAACTCCTTGTCTTCTTCCTATACCTGCACCTCTTCCTCTCCTCCTTATTTCTGTTAATGATACCAAAGGAAATCTATGAATTTTCTTTGCTTCCTTCCTTCCTCTTGCCTTTATTTTCAAATAGCTGGCTGGAAATATATTACCTACACAACATAAGCTTTTCTTCATTCACATTATTACCACTTTCTTTCAGATACCCATTACTTTTCTCCTAGAGCAGAAATATTCTCAGTAATTTCCTGCATCAGAATCACCAGGAGGATTTATTAAAACACAGATTGCTGGACCCTAATCTAGAGTTTCTGATTCTAGCTCGGAGGTGGGAACCAAGAATTTGCATTTTTAACAAGTTCCTAGGTGATACGGACACTGTTGGACAGAATTTGGAAACTACCGTTCTAGAATATTTTAACAGCTACCCAAGCAGGCTTCCCTCTTCCAGTTCCTCTCCATTCCAGTCCAGCCTACTGAGAGCTGCCAGTATCAATCTTCCTAAAACACAGTTTTAGTATATCATTACCTTAATCAAAAACTTTCAATAATTACTCATTGCCTGAGATATTAAAAATTCACACTCTTTTGCATTGTTTCTGATAGGATTATATAAACCTAAGAGAAACAGGTCATCTGGATTATATAAACCTAAGAGAAACAGGTCATCTGGCCCAGACTATAGTTCTTTCTGGATTACTGATTGCTATCTTTTGTTTTTTATTAACTGCTTTATTGAGATATATATGATCTCATATGATAAAATTCGTATTTTTTCCTAGAGAGACGGGGTTGGTGAGGTTTTTTATTTGTGTTTATTTTTAAAGTAACATCTTTATTGGGATACAATTTGCATACCACACGATTCAACCTACAATCACCATCATAATCAGTTTCAGAATATTCTCATCACCCCCAAAACAAATGCCATGCCCATTAGCAGTCACTTTCCATTCCTCCCTTCTGTTCCTCCACTACCCTCCAGACCTAGGTAACCAGTAATTTACTTTGTTTGTATGGATTTCCCTATTCTTGACATTTCATAAAAATGGAATAAAACAATATGTGGTCCATTGTGACTGGTTTCTTCCACTTAGTGTAAAGTTATTAAGGTTTATCCATGTTACACCATGTGTCAGTACTTTCTTTCTTTTAATTGCTGAATACTATTTCATTGTGTGTATATATATATATCCACATATTCTTTATCCATCAGCTGATGGACATTTGCATTGTTTCTACTTTTATTGGTTGATATGAAAAATGCCGCTATGAACATTTGTGTACATACTGGTAACTTCATATTTAAAATCCATTCCTAAAACCACAACCTCTGAACTCTCAAGACGTGTAATTTCTGTGCCATTTATTTTAAAATTAGCATGTGCTATCCTGTATTTGTAGTTGTCTTTTAATGAGATATTCTATCTTCCCCAACAAATTGACAGTTTCAGGACCAGGGTCCATATCTTATTTCTCCATGTACCCCTTGTGTCATAGTTACTTGAGCATCCATAAATACTGATAATTATAGTGGCATTTCTTCAAATATATGGATTTGCCTGGGAAGAAAGATAAGAATAACCTTCTGTGGTTAAAAGCTTGAGATGATTTTTGACAAGTCCAAGACCCTTCAACAGGGAAAGGACAGTCTCTTCAACAAATGATACTGGGAAAACTGGATATCCACATGCAAAAGAATGTAGTGGGACCCTTACCTTACACCATATGCAAAAATTAACTCAAAATGGATCAAAGAGAGTTAAACAACTAAAACTATAAACCAGCTAATACTATAAAAGCCTTGGAAGAAAACATAGGGGAAAATCTTATGACAAGGGATTTGACAATGATTTTTTAGATATGACACCAAAAGCATGGGTGACAAAAAAAAATTGGACTTCATCAAAATGTAAAACTTTTTGCATCAAAGGACACTATCAAGTTAGTGAAAAGTTGACCCACAAAATAGGAGAAAATATTTGCAAATCATATATCTGAATAGGGGATTAATATCCAGAATACATATATATATTTTAAAACCTCCAACAACTCAACAACAACAAAACAACCTGATTCAAAACTAAGCAACGGACATACATAGATACTTATCCAAAGAAGATATACAAATGTCCATAAGCACATGAAGAGACGCTTAACATCACTAATCACTAGGGAAATGCATATCAAAACCACAACGTGGGAGCTTCCCTGGTGGCACAGTGGTTAAGAATCCGCCTGCCAGTGCAGGGGACACAGGTTCGATCCCTGGTCCGGGAAGATCCCACATGCCGCGGAGCAACTAAGCCCAGGTGTCACAGCTACTGAGCCTGCGCTCTAGAGCCCACAAGCCACAACTACTGAGCCCGCACGCCTAGAGCCCGTGCTCCACAACAAGAGAAGCCACCGCAATGAGAAGCCCGCGCACCGCAACGAAGAGCAGCCCCCGCTCGTGGCAACTAGAGAAAGCCCGCGCGCAGCAACGAAGACCCAATACAGCCATAAATAAATAAATAAATTTATAAAAAAAAAAACCCACAATGTGATACCACCTCACACCCATTAGGACAGCTATTACCAAAAAAACAGAAGTAATGAGTATCGACAAAGATGTAGAAAAACCTGAACCCCTGTGAACTGCAGGTGGGAACGTGAAATGGTGCAGCCACTGTAGATAATGGTATGGTGGTTCCTGAAAAAATTAAATAGAATTACCAAATGATCCACCAATTTTACTTCCGGGTATATATTCAAAAGATCTGAAGCAGGGTCTCAAAGAGAGAATTGGCACACCCATGTTCATAGCAGCATTATTCACAGTAGCTAAAAGATGAAAAAAACCCAGTTGTCCTTTGATGGATGATGAACGAATAAACAAAATGTGGCATATATGTACAATAGAATCTTAAATTTTTCAGTCTTAAAAAGGAAGGAAAGCCTTATACATGCTACAGAGTGGATGAACTCTGAAAACATTGTTAAGTGAAATAAGACAGACACAAAAGGACAAATATTGTCTGATTCTACTTACATGAGATACCTAGAATAGTCAAGTTCATAGATACAGAAAGTAGGATAAAGGTTACTGGGGACTGAAAGAAGGGAGGAATGGAGAGTTATTTTTTAATGGATGTATAGTTTCAATTTGGGATGATGAAAAAGTTCCAGAGATGTATGGTGGTGATGCTTACACAATGTGAATGTATTTAATGCCACTGAACAATACACTTAAAAATGGGTAAGAGTAGGGCTTCCCTGGTGGCACAGTGGTTAGGAATCTGCTTGCCAATGCAGGGGACATGGGTTTGATCCCTGGCACAGGAAGATCCCACATGCCATGGAGCAACTAAACCCTTGCACCACAACTACTGAGCCTGTGCTCTAGAGCCCGCAAGCCACAACTACCGAGCCCACGTGCCACAACTACTGAAACCTGCACGCCTAGAGCCTGTGCTCCACAACAACAGAAGCCACAGCAATGAGAAGCCTGTGCACCACAACAAAGAGTAGCCCCCTGCTTGCCACAACTAGAGAAAGCCCACGCACAGCAATGAAGACCCAACACAGCCAAAAATAAAAACAAACAAAAATTTTTAAAAAATGGGTAAGAGTAAATTTTATGTTTGTATATTTTACCAAAATTTCAAAAAATAAAAAAGCCTGGTATGAGGGGTTGCAAGGAAGCCTAGTGAGAACCTGTATAGAAATCCTTGGTACTCAATTTTATAAAATGACAGAAATCTGGGACTTCCCTGGCGGTGCAGTGGTTAAGAATCCATCTGCCAATGCAGGGGACATGGGTTGGAGCCCTGGTCTGGGAAGATCCCACATGCCATGGAGCAACTAAGCCCATGTACCACAACTACTGAGCCTGCACTCTAGAGCCCACAAGCCACAACTACTGAAGCCTGCGTGCCTAGAGCCTGTGCTCCACAATAAAAGAAGCCACCGCAATGAGACAACTGTGCACTGCAATGAAGAGTAGCCCCCGCTCGCTGCAAGTAAAGAAAGCCCGCGTGCAGGAACGGAGACCCAACGCAGCCAAAAATAAATAAATAAATAAATTTATTTTAAAAATAAAATAGGGCTTCCCTGGTGGCGCAGTGGTTGAGAATCTGCCTGCCAATGCAGGGGACACGGGTTTGAGCCCTGGTCTGGGAAGATCCCACATGCCGCGGAGCAACTAGGCCCGTGAGCCACAACTGCTGAGCCTGCGCATCTGGAGCCTGTGCTCTGCAACAAGAGAGGCCGAGATAGTGAGAGGCCCGCGCACCGCGATGAGGAGTGGCCCCCGCTCGCCGCAACTAGAAAAAGCCCTCGCACAGAAATGAAGACCCAACACAGCCAAAAATAAATTAAAAAAAAAAAAAATTTTTAAAAAGAAACACCTTTTAAATAAATAAATAAATAAATTAATTAATTAAATAAAATGACAGAAATCTAAAAATCTAATTATCCAGTATGAAGAATAAGGCTTTGTGTTTTTAAAAAATAATTCTATTTAGCAGTAAGTGTGCTCAGTCTACATACTAGTCTACACATATTTGAAGCTCTAATTGTTGTAGTAGCTAAGTGCTTTCCTGTACTTTTCATTTGGGAAATAAAAGAATGTAGCTTCCTTAATCAAGAATACAAAACTGTGGAATACTGGGACTTCCCTGGTGGTCCAGTGGTAAAGAATCCACCTTCCAATGCAGGGTACGTGGGTTTGATCCCTGGTTGGGGAACTAAGATCCCACATGCCTCAGGGCAACTAAGCCCGTGAGCCACAACTACTGAGCTCGTGCACCTCAACAAGAGAGCCCACGTGCCGCAAACTACAGAGCCCACATGCTCTGGAGCCTGCAAGCCACAACTTGAGAAGAGAAAACCCACACACCACAACTAGAGAAGAGAAAACCTGCACACCACAACTAGAGAGAAGCCTGGAGCTGCAACGAAGAGCCTGCGCACTGCAAGGAAAGATCCCGCATGCCTCAACGAAGACCTGACGCAGCCAAAAAATAAAAATAAAAAATATATATATTAAAAAATGTAAAAACTTATTAAAACAAACGAACAAAAAAGAAACAAAACTGTGGAATACTAAGTTACCAAATGCTACTTAAACTATTTTTTCTTTAACCTCCTTCCTAATGTTAACTTGATAAAATGTTATGCTAATAGGTTAGAGATGTATAAGAACTCATACTACTGTTAACACAACAAAATCATTTTTTCAAGTTAATTAATTATATTAAGACTTTATTTTTATTTTTTGGCTGCGCCGTGTAGCATGCATGATCTTAGTACCCCAACCAGGGGTCCAACCTACACCTCCTGCAGTGGATGCGCAGAGTCTTAACCACTGGACTGCCAGGGAAGTCCCCAACAAAATCACTTTAAAAAGAATAAAATGTAGTTGCATAAAATTCTGAGCACAGAATCTTGCAGCCTGTGGAACAAAAACCACATTCACAGAAAGATAGACAAGATGAAAAGGCAGAGGGCTATGTACCAGATGAAGGAACAAGATAACACCCCAGAAAAACAACTAAATGAAGTGGAGATAGGCAATATTCCAGAAAAAGAATTCAGAATAATGATAGTGAAGATGATCCAAGACCTTGGAAAAAGAATGGAGGCA
>NC_041220.1:79407735-79409468 GCF_002837175.3 Physeter macrocephalus | reverse complement strand
GATAAGTGACCTGGAAGACAGAATGGTGGAATTCACTGCTGCGGAACAGAATAAAGAAAAATAATGAAAAGAAATGAAGACAGCCTAAGAGACCTCTGGGACAACATTAAACGCAACAATATTTGCATTATAGGGGTCCCAGAAGGAGAAGAGAGAGAGAAAGGACCAGAGAAAATATTTGAAAAGATTATAGTCGAAAACTTCCCTAACATGGGAAAAGAAATAGCCACCTAGTCCAGGAAGCGCAGCGAGTCCCATACAGAATAAACGCAAGGAGAAACACGCTGAGACACACAGTAATCAAACTGGCAAAAATTAAAGACAAAGAAAAATTATTGAAAGCAGCAAGGGAAAAATGGCAAATAACATACAAGGGAACTCCCATAAGGTTTGGGAAACACAAGAGAAGAAAAGGACCTACGAAAACAAACCCAAAACAATTAAGAAAATGGTCATAGGAACATACATATCGATAATCACCTTAAACGTGAATGGATTAAATGTTCCAACCAAAAGACACAGGCTTCATGAATGGATACAAAAACAAGACCCATATATATGCTGTTTACAAGAGGCCCACTTCAGACCTAGGGACACATACAGACTGAAAGTGAGGGGATGGAAAAAGATATTCCATGCAAATGGAAATCAAAAGAAAGCTGGAGTAGCAATACTCATATCAGATAAAATAGACTTTAAAATAAAGAATGTTACAAGAGACAAGGAAGGACACTACATAATGATCAAGGGATCAATCCAAGAAGAAGATATAACAATTATAAATATATATGCACCCAACATAGGAGCACCTCAATACATAAGGCAACTGCTAACAGCTATAAAAGAGGAAATCGACAGTAACACAATAATAGTGGGGGACTTTAACACCTCACTTACACCAATGGACAGATCATCCAAAATGAAAATAAATAAGGAAACAGAAGCTTTGAGTGACACAATAGACCAGATAGATTTAATTGATAATCATAAAGATCAGAGTAGAAATAAATGAAATAGAAACAAAGAAAACAGTAGCAAAGATCAATAAAACTAAAACCTGGTTCTTTGAGAAGATAAACAAAACTGCTAAACCTTTAGCCAGACTCATCAAGAAAAAGAGGGAAAGGACTCAAATCAATAAAATTAGAAATGACAAGGGAGAAGTTACAACAGACACAGCAGAAATATAAAGCATCCTAAGAGACTGCTACAAGCAACTCTATGCCAATAAAATGACAACCTGGAAGAAATAGACAAATTCTTAGAAAGGTATTATCTTCCAAGACTGAACCAGGAAGAAATAGAAAATATGGACAGACCAATCACAAGTAATGAAATTGAAATTGTGATTAAAAATCTTCCAACACACAAAAGTCCAGGACCAGATGGCTTCACAAGTGAATTCTATCAAACATTTACAGAAGAGCCAACACCCATCCTTCTCAAACGCTTCCAAAAAATTGCGGAGGAAGGAACACTCCCAAACTCATTCTATGAGGCCACCATCACCCTGATACCAAAACCAGACAAAGATACTATAAAAAAGAAAATTGCACAATATCACTGAAGAATACAGATGCAAAAATCCTCAACAAAATACTAGCAAACGGAATCCAACAACACAATAAAAGGATCACACACCATGATCAAGTGGGAGTTATCCCAGGGATGCAAGGATTCTTCATTATACGCAAATCAATCAATGTGATACACCATATTAACAAATTGGAGAA
>NC_041220.1:79405875-79406336 GCF_002837175.3 Physeter macrocephalus | reverse complement strand
AGATTGCCAACAAACACATGAAAGAATGTTCAACATCACTAATCGTTAGAGAAATGCAAATCTAAACTACAATGAGGTATCACCTCACACCAGTCAGAATGGCCATCATCAAAAAATCTACAAACAATAAATGCTGGAGGGGGTGTGGAGAAAAGGGAACCCTCTTGCACTGTTGGTGGGAATGTAAATTGATACAGCCACTATGGAGAACAGTATGGAGGTTCCTTAAAAAACTAAAAATAGGATTACCATATGATCCAGCAATACCACTACTGGGCATATACCCTAGGACAACCATAATTCAAAAAGACGCAGGCACCCCAATGTTCATTGCATCACTATTTACAATAGCCAGGTCATGGAAGCAACCTAAATGCCCATCGACAGACGAATGGATAAAGAAGTTGTGGTACATATATACAATGGAATATTACTCAGCCATAAGAAGGAATGAAATTGGG
>NC_041220.1:79393491-79405481 GCF_002837175.3 Physeter macrocephalus | reverse complement strand
GAGACACAAGAGGGAAGAGATATGGGGACATATGTATATGTATAACTGATTCACTTTGTTATAAAGCAGAAACTAACACACCATTGTAAAGCAATTATACTCCAATAAAGATGTTAAAAAAAAAGAACCTGCTGTATATAAAAATAAATTTAAAAATTAAAAAAATTCTGAGCACAGTGCTTTTCCTGAGATATTTATATGATAAATATGTCTCTTGCTGCTTTCAATTATGATTTTCATTATGTTTCTGTAGGGTCTCCTGAGAGTGTCTAAGTCATGGTGCTTGCTAACTTCAGAGGGTATGGGGGAATTCTTTTGCATATGCTTCCCTAAGCCTCTAGGGAAAGGGATAAAGCTGGATTGTTCACCCTGGAAAGGAGTCACTCCCTAGGATTGTACAGTTGAAATGTCCAGCTATAAAGAGGTGAAAGTTGGTATGAATCGCCACTACAGGGAACACCAATAAAGGGAAAGATATTTATCTATTGTTCTTAGGGCAATACCTCAGTTGGCCCTTCAGAGTTTCACCTTAGTGGGGAAAGCTATAACTTTGAGCTCCTCTAAGTAATCCTGATATAGAGGCTGTAGAGCAGGAGAGATCAATAGGCAATTTTTCTCAATAATAACAACATCCAGGAGAGTAAGAAATTATGGTTTTACCTTGGTGTATCAGACAGGATCCTGGCTGGAAGCCGGTGGATATTGAGAAGAGTTTGTTAAGAGACTGTTTACAAAAGTTAAAGGAAGCTGGCAAAGGCTAACAACAGCAGGGAGCTCTTGGCGCCTCCAGGCTTGAAAGGATAGGGGAGCATGATTACTGGAATCTTGAAAGAGCTATAGCAGTAGCTATAGCTGCAGCTGAAGGAAAGAGCTATCAGAACAGCAGGCTTTGGTAGGGAAAGGTAGCATTGTTAACCCTTGGCTTCATCTCCTGCCAGAGCCTTCCATTGTCCATGCTCAACTGGAATCCAGATGGTAAGAAAGCTTTCTATATGTAACAACTACTTGGTAGCCCATACTTCCAGCATCTAGGCACACAAAGTAGAAAACACTGGAGAGTGGATTTGGAGGAGCAAAGAATATCTGGCCAATTTGATGAGGCTTATATGATTTGTGAAAATCTGTATTCTAAATAAAAGATAAATGATTGACATAAGTGGGACTTCCCTGGTGGTCCAGTGGTTAAGACTCCATGCTCTCAATGCAGGGGGTCCGGGTTTGGTCCCTGGTCAGGGAACTAGATCCCGCATGTGGCAACGAGGAACCAGAGTGCCGCGACTAAGACCTAGCGCAACCAAATAAATAAATATTTTTTAAAAATAATTGACATAATTGAGGGGCTGAGTAGGTAAAAGCTAGTTGTGGATTTTAATTAGCAGGAAGTCCCATGTTGACTAGTTCATGGCCTTTGAGACAACCAGAGGAAGAGGATTTTGAAGAGTATCTTCTGGAGGATTGGGAGTTTTGCATTGGGGCTCCAGTGATTCTAGGCTCTAAAAGAGAGGACTGTGGTTTAGAGGACAGAAAGGAATTCATGAACTCAGCAAAAACAAATGGGATGATCAGCAGAGGGCAGTCTACCAGAAAGGTGGCTGGTGTATTGACTGTGGAGTGTGAAGGTCCTATAGCCATGTCCCAGTTGTAGCTGCATATTCCTTGGACAGAGTGGAATTATGAGGTCCTTTCCTAAAAAATCTCCCACCTAACGAACCTCTGTGCCTGACAGGAACAATAAGTAATTTAAGGCAAGGAAGCATATTCTGTGCTACTGAAACAAGCTTTCTACTCCATGCTGCAGATATTCTGAAAGCCACAATGGTGGGGTTTCTGATCTATTCTCTATATTTGGGATAATACAGTGTGCATTACAATCAATATGCAGCTCGACTGCGGATCTGAATGCTGCTTTCTACTCTTGCTGCTAGAGCTCCTCACCCCAGCTGGGGTGGGTAACAAGGAGAGGAGGTAACAAGATGGGAAGTGTAAGGACTCAGTGAAAGAGGAGAAAAAATGCAAAATGACCTTAGAGTTATGACTGAGTGTTTCAAAAAGAGAGTTAAATGACAGACTTGGTTAGAATAGGCATTGGTAAAAGACGGAGGAAAAAAGTCTCAAAAAGCTGGCAAAACACAAGGTCAGCAAAGGGCTGTAGGAAAAAAAAATATTGCTCTGCATTTAGAGCAGGAAATTTGAATCTGTAGAGCAGTAATAGTAACTAGCAGGAGCTACAAAAAGGAAGACTTGCACAGTTCCATTGTAGGCGAGTATTATCAGGGGTCAGCAAAGCACAATTATCCCTTGTCACGTTTCTTTTTATGTGCTTCAACACATCAAAACACATTGTTCTGTTAGAGACATCAGAAGAGTTACCAGATGAACTTTCCTCCATCCATCTAAAGCCAATTTCACAACGTTCACATAAATAATGTTTACATATATTATATATTCTGAAATTGGGAAACTTTTTAGATCTAAATCTCATGCTTAAGCAGCACAGTATACTCAGATGTTCTCCTTTACACTCTTCAAAACTATTGAGGATTCCAAAAAGCATTTGTTTACGTGGGTTAAACAACATTGTGTTAGAAATTAAAACTGAGAAGTTATTGAAACATTTATTAATAACTATAATTAACTATAATAAAATCCATACATGCTTATATAAATAGTATAACTTCAGTGAAAAATAACTATATTTCCCAAACAAAATCTCTTTAATGCCTGGCTTAATAGAACACAGCTGGATTTTCATGTATGTCTTTGCATTCAATATGTTGCACATGTTGTTTTGGTTGAAGTACATGAAGAAAATCCAGCCTCACGCAGATACGTAGTTGGAAAGGGAAAGAATATTTTAATAACTTTTTTCAGATAACTAAATCTAGACAAATGGTAGTTTCTCAAAGGCTAGGTGCAATATGGAATCTGAAATGTTATGAATGAACTTTTTGTATTCTGTTACATTAAAATCCATTGGTCTGTCTTGATCCTTGAATGGATGTTTTACCCATGCATGATTTTGTGACATCATGCATTGGTCATTTGGAAACTATTGCCTCACTGATTTATGCAGATCTTCCAAATGTTGACATATTTCATTGCATAATTTCTAGCAATCACATTTATTAATATCACCCAATTTAATCAGAAAGGTCTTTAAGCATATTGGGAAGCTGTCAGTCACAGTGGCAGATATGTTTTCTAAAACTAATTTTCTAATGCCTTAGGAGTTAGGAAAAGAAAATATTAGAACCTATTTGCCTTTGTATCATTTAAAAAATATCTGTGTGGTTTATAATGTACATACATTGTATGTGTAGAACTTCCTGTATATAATTTGTTAAAAAATAAGATGCATATTAAAAAGTTTTCTTATGGGTTAAAAAAAACCTCTAATTTTCAGTTGTAAGCTTGAATTTTATCATTTCAACAAATTCTGCCAGTTGTTTTCCTTGACATGATAGGCTTACCTTGTTCATTTTTGATAAAACGCCTGCCAAATAACCCAACTCTTAATAAACATAGTTTGTCTCAATCATTACTTTAAGTAAAAATGGTGTTCCATGAAAAAAGTGGCTAAGTTCACCTTGCAATGCAACCATTTGCACAAGTGCTTTACCATGAACTTTGGTATGCAGAAGTCCTTTATGTACCTTTCCCATGTATCATACAGAATATTAAGACACGTACTTTAAAGTTGAAGTTTAATAAAATTAATAATTTCTGGGGCATCCCTGGTGGTGCAGTGGTTAAGAATCCGCCTGTCAGTGCAGGGGACACGGGTTCGAGCCCTGGACTGGGAAGATCCCACACGCCGCGGAGCAACTATGCTGGTGCGCCAAGACTACTGAGCCTGCGCTCTAGAGCCTGAGCCTATGCGCCACAACTAATGAAGGCCGCGTGCCTAGAGCCCGTGCTCCGAGAAGCCACTGCAATGAGAAGCCCACGCACCGCACTGAAGGGTAGCCCCCGCTCGCCACAACTAGAGAAAGCCCGCGTGCAGCAATGAAGACCCAATGCAGCCAAAAATAAATAAAAATAAAATAAATAAATTAAAAAAAATTCTATTGCTTCACTGAAGACATTCTAAAGTGAAACTGGCATTTTCAAATAGTGAGTGTATGGCATTAGTAAAATTATTACTAGTACAGTAATTTCTTGCATACTACTGCTCCTACATCATCAGTGCATATGTCAACACAGTAAAAAGGCAAATAATATCTTAGTTTTATTATGATAATAGTTTGGGCATTGCACATTGACTGCTGAAGACATCTCAGGGGCCCCCCAGGTGCCTTCAGACTATACTTTGAGATGAGTTTTTCCTTATCCTTGCTAGAATGCAAATCCTTTTACGATTCGATTCGAGGGTTTTTTTGGTCTTGTTCACTAGTATGCCTCCAGGGCTTAGATTATGCCTGGCACATAGCAGGCATTCAATAATTATTTGTTTAATTAATTATGTAATGAAGTAAGCAGTCAGAACTAGATCATAATAGTGAAGAGCTTATTATCTGCATTACTGGAAACTCATTTTTAAAAAATTAGTTTTGAACAGGTAAAATTTACAATAGGATACATGACGAAAAGTCTCCCACTTTGCCTTCCCCAAGGAACTTAAGTTGCTTTCTCAGAGATAATCACTGCTGTCAGTTTCTTTTTCTTTTTTTTTTTTTTTTTTTTTTTGCGGTACGCGGGCCTCTCGCTGTTGTGGCCTCTCCCGTTGCGGAGCACAGGCTTCGGACTCACAGGCTCAGCGGCCATGGCTCACGGGCCCAGCTGCTCCGCCGCATGTGGGATTCTCCCGGTCCGGGGCACGAACCCGTGTCCCCTGCATCGGCAGGCGGACTCTCAACCACTGCACCACCAGGGAAGCCCCAGTTTCTTTTTATTTTTCTTTTTAATGTTCTGTACATTTTTATATATTTATTTTCATTGGGGTACAGTTGTTTTACAATGATGCTGTCAGTTTCTGATGTATTTTTCCAGTGATATTTTATGGATTCACAAGCATATACACAAGCATATTCCTTTCTTCCATCACATACTTTGTGGTATACTACACACAATCTGGACTCAATAGTGATTTTTTTTAAATACAATTTTTCTTTTGGAATAATTTTGTATTTACAGAAAAGTTTTAGAGAATCTTGTATACTCTACTCACTTCTACTACTGTTAGCATCTTACATTATCATAGTACCATGTCAAAACTAGGAAATTAACATTGCTACAATACTATTAACTAAATTACAGAATTTATTCAGATTTCACTAATTATGTCCTTTTGGTTGTAGGGTCCAATCCGGGATACCACATTGCTTTTAGCATAATGCTCTTTTTCCCTTAGAATGTATTTTGAGGATCGTTTCAGGTCAGTTTATATGCAGTTGCCTCATTCTCTGGAAGGACTGTAAAAATGGACTGAAAGTGGAATTTCAGGACCAATGATTATGTGCATTTAAAAATTACCAAACCTCTCTTCCCCAAAGAAATTAGCATACCCTTCTAATTAGTCTCTCTGTGATTTGAGTGTTGTAAATTTCTTTGAAGTTCCAAGATTAATATTGGGGACTGAATGAAGGTGATAAATGTAAAGTATTCAAAAAATTTTTGCACACTTCGAAATAACTATTTTTAATGTACTGGCACAAATTCACATAGCATTGCATGATTTATACATTATACCAATAATTTATTGGGCCATGACCCACATGTATAGTCGGTTCCTGTTAGGACCACTAGGGGGCTCTGCTGGAAGGGTTTTACAGTTACGTTAGTCCATTTAGGGGAATGTTTCGAGATGATGTTTTAGATTTCTAAACTCTTAAAACTTGAAAGAGATCATCTCATCCAGCTTCCTTATTTTGCAGAAGAGGAAATCAAGTTTGGCCGAGAGAGCTGGTATGGAGGAGAGCTGGAATTTAAAATTCCCTCTTGGTTGCCGCGGCAGGAGTTCAATAAATTCTTTTTTGCCATGCGCTTCCACTGAATGATTCACCCCCCAGTGGCTATTTTCTTTTTTATTGCCACAATTTTAGTAATTTTTGCTAAGACGGTGTATTTATGATATTCTTCTAATAGGACACTTTGCTGATTGGTTAGGTGAAAGAAATGCAAGAAATATAAACTTCTAAATAAAGGTTATTACTTATTACAAAATGTTTTCTATTCAAAGCATCCCTCAGCATCGAAACCATATTAGTTACTGGAAGACCTAGCAACCACTTTCAAATTTACTTTCCACTTAAAACATTTTACTCTTATCTTTACTCATTTATTCATTCAATATTTATTGACTGCTTACTAGCTCCAGACACTATTGTAGAGCCTAGGCTTACAGAAGCTGCCCTTCGTCCCCAAGAAGCATCTATTTCTCCATTGTTCACTTTATAAACTATTTTCACAGGCCTTAGTTCAGTGGTTCTCCTAGTGTGGTCCCTGAACCAGCAGCAGGAGCAGAAGCACCTGGGAACTTGTTAAAAATGCAAATTATTAGGCCCACACTACACTCCAGAAATCTTTTTGCTGTTGTTGTTTTTAAACAAGCTCTCCAGGGATTCTGATGTACATTCAGGTTTAAAAACTATGGTTTTAGTTCCACGGCTTGGCATCAATTATCTAAGTAGGTCAACAAAAATCAACATCCGTCTTCTGAACTCTCAGGCATCTCCGTGGAGTAGCGGTCTCAGATACAACTGAGACCCAACAATGACCATACTTAATTTAATGATTTGTTGTACCTGGGAAGATCCTGGGACGATTGTAGTAACAGTATTATAATGGCTTCAGAACAAAAACGAACCGCAGTGGATTTTCCTTACCAACAGAAAATGGGCTGGACTGAGTTCCGGGACAGTGTTTTCAGACACCAGACACAGCCGGCTACATTAATCCCGTGGGTTCTGGGTCTGGCTGAGTCAGGGCGGCGCTCTGAGCCGAGTGGGGCCGCGTGAACCGGTCAGGTTGGATTCGAACTTTCGGTTAGAGGCTAAATTCTGGAAGCCTCGATCATATCACATTGGTTCGTACGGAGGAGGCGCCGGAGAGCACCGCGGAGGCCCGGGTAGCGCCGGCCTACGCAGAAGCCGCACCCTCCTGGCCTCAAACGCCGGCAGGGCGGAGCCACGCGGCCGCAGCTCGGGCAGAGACGCGAGGCGCGGCGCAGCGCGGCGCGGCGCGGGTTCGCGACTGAGGCGTAAGGGGCTACGACGGCAGCGGCTGCGCCGCCCGGCCGGGTCAGCGTCGTGCGCATGCGCGGACCCGGCGCCATTTTGGTGGCCGGGCGCGGAGGTGATTCCACACTCAGGCGAGCGCGGCGGCAGGGGTGGCATTGGCAGCGTTCGTGTGCTCGGGTGTGAATCGCAGAGGGAGGAGGCGGTGGAGGAAGAGGTGGCGGCGGTGGCGGTGGTCGTAGCGGTGGCGGAGGAGGCGGGTACGAATCAGCTGCGGGCGGAGACATGGCCAACATCGCGGTGCAGCGAATCAAGCGGGAGTTCAAGGAGGTGCTGAAGAGCGAGGAGGTCAGAAATGAACTCCCGGACGTCCCCCACCTCAGCCCAGGGCGGGAGGGCCTTTCCAGTGGCGACCCCAATATCCCTGGTAACCCCCGGGTGGGCTTCTTTGCTGCCACCCTTCTGCTTGTGGGGAAGCAGCAGTCTCCCCCTCCTTCCGTCGTTTTCCCCTCCCCTCCCAGGGCCCTGGGATGGATGGTCTCGCGGGCGGGTGGTTTGGGGAGGAATACGGTTTGGGGGGCGGATGGAGGAGGGGAGCTTATCGGCGGGGTGTGAGCTCTAGAGAGAGCCCCAAGGCGGTGGCAACAGCTGGAAGTGTGGCTGTAGGGTGGGGAGGGAGCAGGCCGAGCCTGAGAAAACCCGGGAAGTGGGTTGGGGGAAGGGGAAAGGTGGTAACTGGATCCGGAGAGCCGCGCTGCCCAAAGGCCCACTCTTTTTAAGGGTATTCTGGGTTATAACAGGTCTGGCCGCCACGGTCCTTTCCTTAGGGAAGGAGCGATGCGAGTCCTTAGGTATTGATGAAAGAAGGACGTTCAGAGTTACTCCCTCTCAGTTCAGTATTGGGAGAGAAGAGAAGGCATAATGGGTACTGTCTTCTTTGAGTGGGGGGGGGGGGATAAGGGAGTTTTCACCTGAGATAGGAAATTAATTCCATATTAGACCGTTATCTCATTTCTACTTACCCCGACATCTAGGCCTCTTTTCGATTGACATCTAAAAGCTTTTTGACTGGGTAAAGGCAAGTTGTTTGGTGTATTAAAGACATTTAAATATTTTTAGCTAGGATTAGGAAAAAATAATGGAGTGTACGAGAAGCTTATTTCAAAATACTGTCTACAAGTTACAGAGTATCCCAAGACAGTGCCTCTGTGACACTGTTGTGTTGTGCCATGAAACTTCACTATGATGTCCCTCATAGTTAACTTGATTCTTACTTTTGAAGAACATCCCTATTAAAAAACATGAGGTTTCAGCAGATTAATACATTGTTATATCTCCTTATTAAGTAGGTTTATCTCAACATATTTATATCTGAAATGTATTTATATATTATAATATATCTGATATTTAGATCTGATAAAAAAATTTTTTGTCTTAACCTGCTCTTGAGTCCTTTGGAAATTTTAGATACTCTAGTATTAGCCGCACTTATTAATGTAAGATATTTAAAGTGTTTTAGTAATTTGACTCAAAATTATGAACGTATCAGTACAGTTTTTATTTTCATACCCAAATCAAGAAGAATGCTAGGTTGTTTTCCTCCTTGGATTCAACAAAGAAAGATTAAAAATACTGACTAGTTATTTTCAAGATGTCACGTATCATTATTGGATGTATTATTGCTATTTGCATTTTACTCTTACATTGGTACTTTAATGATGTGAATGATTTGTGAAATTCAGCATTCTAAGTACGTGATGAGTTATTAACATAAGTATAATAGCAGTTGAACGTTGCGTCTAAAGTGATTATGTATTTTTCCAGTTAGACATGGAGAAAATTCTTTAAGATTATTTAAAAATGCCAAATCCTAGCAGATTTATTGAATGTAATAGTATATAAGTAATGATTGGTTTTACAGAGCATGTGTATGTACTCTGACCTCTGTATTTGTTCAAGTGCCAAAACTCTGAATGGAAGGATGACTTTGTATTTTTGTGGTACAGTGCAGAAAAAGAGTCATAAATGCCTGTACTGATATACAGTGAAACAGTGATTCTAAGTTTTTCTCTAATAAGAAAATATATTCCAGGACAGTTGACATATATCTTCCTAATGAAAGTTTGCAGCTAATATTGTTGCCAGTAGCCTAAAACATTTCTTCTATAATACAGTTGTACAAGCCTGAAACTTAATATAAGACTTTAATGCGTTATTTTCTATTAATTAAAAATGGTAAGTTACTGCTCTCATAATTCATATAGTCTCTGCATTATGTGAGGTGACTTTTCACCATGATATTCTTAGTACTTAAATTGATGCTTACAAGAAATCTTGTATTGCTATAGTATTGTTAAAATTATACAGCTCTATATTAAGTAAGGGATGATGAAGGCTTGCTTCAAGTGACATAGTGTTTCAGAGGAAGAAAACAGAAAATACAAACAGGCAAATTATTTTTTTAAGAACAGTACCTTTATAAATCTGGAATGAAACTTCTTCCAGAAAGTAAGTTAAAAGAACATTTAGGAACGGGTCAGATATTGGAATATATAACCAGTAAATAGCTTTATTTTCACCAATATTTTATTTAATTGATATTTTACTAGGTCCAGTTCTATAAGTGGATTATGTTGATTATTTTCAACTCATTGAAGAACTTGTAGTACAGTCCACGTGTTTCCTTTTTATGTATGTAAATGCAGTATTTGAGTGGCTGGTCAAGTAATCAAGTATTTCCTCATGTAAATCTCCATTTTACCAAAGTTTATTTCATAAGCTTGTGTTTACTAAGACTCCTGATTGATTTTAAGGATTTTTTTTCCCCCTTTTAAGTGCCTTAGTAAAGACAGCTGACATTTGCTGAATTCTGGCCATAAGAAGTTGTAAGTGGCCACTGTTGGAGTGTGTTGTTAATTAAAATACAGCCTCCAAGATAAATTAAATGTGAAAAGCACGGTGCAGAATAGTGGGAGGAGGCCACCATTTGTGTCAGAAGTGGGAGAATAGGTGTATTTGTCTGTATAGGTGAAAGGATTAATGAGAAATTGGTAACATTGATTGCTTCTCTGTCGGAGAATTGGGTGTCTGGGGCAACAGGCATCAAAAGATCCCTTTTGAATTTTGAGTCATGCTAATATGTTATTTACTCAAAATAAATAAACCATGTAGGCCTTTTTTCCTGAGACTGTGTTTGGAAGTCTGTCCTTTATGTGTCAGGTTTATTTAAATCTGAGTGTGAATTTTTTATTTATTTATTTTTTTTGCAATACGCGGGCCTCTCACTGTTGTGGCCTCTCCCGTTGCGGAGCACAGGCTCCGGACGCGCAGGCTCAGCGGCCATGGCTCACGGGCCCAGCCGCTCCGCGGCATGTGGGATCCTCCCGGACCGGTGCACGAACCCGTGTCCCCTGCATCGGCAGGCGGACTCTCAACCACTGCGCCACCAGGGAAGCCCCTGAGTATGAATTTTAAGTAATGTTTCAAAGTTGCTAGTCATGGAAAATTGATTTAAAGTACATTTTATAGTTATTTTTTGAGTTGAATTACATAAGTGAGTTGTTGCTTACAAGGATAGAATAAAACTATAATCTGTATTCATAGGTTGTATTATTATTTACTATCAATTATTATTGGTATTAACAACCACCATTTGTAGAGGAGCTCTCAGTTCCGTTTGTTTATATACATTATTGCTAATTCTCAAGAACAGGTCTTTGAATTAGATTTCTTATTTCTTAGATGAGAAAATTGAGATTCAGAGAAGTTAAATTATTTGTCCGCAAATGTATAGCTTTGAGATGTAAATCTAAGTCTGCTTGTGTTTATATTGTACAATGCTGTCATGACTTGCCAAAGGTAGGCATACTTTTAATTATTTAAAAATAATTGAACCTGGTTTGTATTACTGATTAAAGGATTTAAACACAACCTAATTTAATTGTTAGTTTAAACATTAAAATAAGTGTTACCTGTAATTAAAGGTTTACTTGCATTTCAATATGGAAAATATTTTTAAATTTGATGTTCAGTGAAGTAAAATGCCCTTAAATCAGTGCACATACTCTTGCTTGTTCTTGTGCTGTATGGTACCTGTAGTTTTTTTCATATTGTAGCTGCACTTTGCTAACTAGGATTTTCTAGGATTCTCATGGGGAATATTTAAATCTATGGCATTAACAAATTGGTTTCACGAAAACTACTATTGTATACATTTTCCTTAAGTATTTAAATGGATTTTTGTATCTTTTATTTTAAATTTTATATATTTGATTATTCTGTGTAGAACTAGTTGCAAATCTTTAGAAGAAAGTCTCTTGATTTCTGTAGACCATGCAACCTTGTTACTATGTGGGCCATATGGGGCAGATAATGAATTCTTTGTTGTGGGTGGTTCTCCTGTGCATTGTAGGATGTTTAGCACTATCCCTGACTAATAGCACTAGATGCCAATAGCGCAGGCAATCCTCCCTCTACCTCCCTACCCTCTCCCTGCCAATCATATCAACTAAAAATGTCTCCAGACTTTGCCACATGCTGAGAACCACTGCTGTAGACAAAACTCTTTAGAAGAACATTTGAGACTGTTAACTAGGTAGGATGTGTAGTATGATTTCTCTAAAAGATGAATGAATGGAAGTAAAGGTACAAAAAATTATATAACATGGCTACTTCTAGGTTTGAATGTTCTGTTTTTATTTGAAGACTTTGCCCCTTATTAATTAATTATCATCATTTTCTTTTAAACTTTTTCCTTTTTTTTTTTTTTTTTTTTTTTTTTTTTGCGGTACGCCGGCCTCCTACCGTTGTGGCCTC
>NC_041220.1:79366855-79393337 GCF_002837175.3 Physeter macrocephalus | reverse complement strand
GGCTCCGGACGCGCAGGCTCAGCAGCCATGGCTCATGGGCCCAGCCGCTCCGCGGCATGTGGGATCTTCCCGGACCGGGGCACGAACCTGTGTCCCCTGCATCGGCAGGCGGATTCTCAACCACTGCGCCACCAGGGAAGCCCCTAAACTTTTTCCTTTTTAAGGAAAAAGGTGAAATTTCCTGCTATAAACTAATGTTACCAGAATTTGAACAATTTTTTACTAATAGAAAAGTGGTGTGTTTTTACAGCTATGTAAATTATAGTTCAGTGTAACTTATTTAGATAGTGTGCCTTAAGAGGTTCTGGGTGTAGGTTGAGCAAGGAAGGTGTTATAGATTGAGTTAAAAAAAAAACAACTTAAAAGCCTGTCCAAGTAATACTCTTTGGGGTGCATTTCTCTTCTCTTTTTTTTTTTTTAAGTTATTATAAAGGCTTTGATCTCTGTCCATCAGGCACAGAGTTAGATGCATTTGGGATCCCTTTGCAGGTCACCCCTTTGTACAGAATATATATTCTTATTTCTCAGTAAATATGCTATCAGCAGTTATTGAGCATATTGACAACAGCCCTAAAAGACTTACCTGGTTGGAGGTAGATAAAAATGTTAGATGCAAAGAATCAATGCTATGGGAGTTCTGAGGGTATGTGTATGTACGGAGGTTCTTGAGCTAGGTTCCAAAGGAAAGTTAGGACTGACTTCGAATTTCAGGAGACAGTCATAAAGGAATTACAGGAATACTGTAATTTACAAGTAAATGATCTCTTCTGTAGATGCCTGAACTGGAACTAGGGAGCAGGGTTATGGACAAAATTAGGCAAGAAACACATTTTTATATATATGTATGTATATATAAATATATATATATTTAACATCTTTATTGGAGTATAGTTGCTTTACAGTGGTGTTAGTTTCTGCTTTATAACAAAGTGAATCAGCTATACATATACATATATCCCCATATCTCCTCCCTCTTGTGTCTCCCTCCCACCCTCTGTATCCCACCCCTCTAGGTGGTCGCAAAGCACCACATTTATATATTTATAACAAAAAGGTTGCCCAGCTCTGATATACACAAACATAGTTGTGGATTTAGAACACATAAGTTTTCTTTGGAGAAAAAAACCCACCTTTTTTGTATCAAGATAATAAATGGTAATATACAAAGTACATACAATAAAGTGTGACCAGCACCCAAAACAACAGAATATTAATATTACCAGCACCATCAGAATCCCCACACCCCACCCCTTTCCAGTCATTTTCCTGGTTTTTAATAGCACAGACTAGCTTTGAGTATGTTTGAGTAAAAGGATAGACATAAGAGCATATACTATATGATTTCATTTTAAAGGTTTTCAAAAGATGACTTTCAAAATCTTTGTTCAAAACATGCATTGACAGTGTCTTAGAAAATGTGTTGAATGTTAAAGTTGAAAGAGACCTTAGATCTAGGCCAAAAACTTCATCTATAAGATCAGGAAACTGAGGCCTAGAGAGATTGATTGTTGCTCAGTGACTCAAATCTGGTTAATGGTGAACTTCACCCAAGCTTTTGGCATACCAGTTTACTCCAGCCATTATATATGGTTGCTTTATGGGATTATGCTTTTCATAAACAATACCATAAAAGCTGAATGCTAATAAAACTAAGTACAACAGTGGGTGACAGTTCAATATTGAGTATTGTATTTAAAAATATTTTGCTTTTCTCTCTTGGTGTGAGAAAAGTTTGCCAGGAGGCAGAGATACTTACTTCCCCAAGCATAATGTAGTGAGTTTAGCTTAGTGATTAAGAGTGTGGGTTTTGGAATTAGATTTGCATTCAGTCCTGGCTTTTCTGCTTAATACATACAGCACTGACTGATTCAGCTTACTTATCTGTAAATAGGGAGATCAAGAGAGTCTTTACAGTGCTTAGAGCAATGCTTGGAACATTCAGTAAATGGATAGCTGCTAAGATGTCAAAATTAACTGTACTTTCATACTCTGCTTATTGTTGTCCTTGGACCATAAAGGTTTCCTTCAATGGTTTAGTGATAGCTCTATGGGAATTTGCCTCCAGAAAAGGCTTAATAACATGATGAGGGACTTTAGTACTTCTGATATTGTTTCTTTGTGTGCAAATAACCTATGGGGGCTGGTGGCCAAGGGGAATACAAAAGAATATATGTGGGCTTTGTTCTGAAGATGTTGGTTAGTCTTTCTTTAGGAGCAAGTTATAAATTGGAGAGAAGTTTGTGTTAAAATGACCTTTCTGAGTGAGAAAGAAGTAAATTATTTGGGAGCCTTTCATATAATATGGAGTAATGGGATTATTTTGGACTTCTTGACATGGCTCTGGTCTCCTTTAACTGGAACCATGGAATCCATATGCTAATTCTCTGGTGTGTAATCTTGAATTCCTTTGTAAAATCCCTATTTTAAAGTTGGGTCTTGGAAACTAGAAAGTCATGGTCACATCCATCTGACATCCGTTGTATGTTCTGTTATGGAATTCTGAAAAGGTGAGACAAGTTCATTTCATTCAAAACCCTTGTCCTTTCCCTCCCTTTAGTTCTTTGCTTTTACTGCAAATTTAACATTTATTTATTTATTTTGGCTGCTCCGGGTCTTAGTTGTGGCACGTCATCTTTAGTTGCGGCATGTGGACTACTTAGTTGTGGCATGCATGCGGGATCTAGTTCCCTGGCCAGGGATTGAACCCGGGCCCCCTGCACTGGGAGCATGGAGTCTTACCCACGGGACCACCAGGGAAGTGCCTTTACTGCAAATTTAAAACAGTAACTACCTGTATTTGAATGTCTACTATCTGATATTTTATATATATGACAGCCTTATGAGATGGGTGTTATTCTTGTTTTATGGATTAGAAAGTTGCAGCTCTGAAGAAATTAACTTTCCTCAGTGTCGAGTAACTTGGTGGAACAGGGGTTTAAAACCAGGTCTCTGACTCTGTTTACTGGTTATGGTGGAAAGAATAGAGTATAATCATATCTGCCGCTTGCTTCCTATCCATTATCTTTAAAGATGTTTTTAAAAATTATATTTTAGACTTAGAAGTTAAGAAATAATATATGAACACCTTTATATCCATGGTCCAGATTTAATAGATCTTAACTCATACTGGGTTTAGCCCCTCCTCTACCTCCCCAAGAAATAAAACAAAGCATACAGACAAAGCTCATTCTGTTCTCTTTCTTTCTTGTAAGTAACCACTATGCTGGGGTTGAGTATATACCCCCCTTCATATTTTTGTTTTTACTATTGATAAACACAGTATCTTTGAGTGTAAAATCACTTTTTAGTGTTTTAAACTTAAAATTTTTTTTCATAGATGGTTATAATATTTTACATCTCCTGCAACTTTTCTTCTCAACGTTGTTTTTTGAGATTTATCTGTGACAATGCATATTGCTCTAGTTCTTCAATTTTAAACTACAGTTGACCCTTGACCAACATGGGTTTGAACTGCATGAATCTATTTATATGCGGATTTTTTTCCATAGTAAATACTGCAGTACTACACAATCCGCTGTTGATTGAATGTGAAGATGTGGAGCAACTGGATATATGGAGGGCCAACTATAAGTTATACTTTGATTTTTGTCTGAGCAGGGGGTCGGTATCCCTAACCCCCCTCGTTGTTCAAGGGTCTACTATGTAGAGGATTTTGTGTCACAGTTTTTTTTTTTTTTTTAACATCTTTATTGGAGTATAACTGTTTTACAATGGTGTGTTAGTGTCTGCTTTACAACAAAGTGAATCAGTTATACATATGTTCCCCGTGTCACAGTTTTTAAAATCATTGTCTTATTGATGGCGTGTAGTTCCAACTTTTAGAGATTATAAAAAAGGATGCATTGAACATTATTATAGTTGTTTTCTTGGGCACATAAGGGTTTTATAGGAAGTAGACTTTCAGTATTGGAGTGTATTTGCATCTTCTGCATGACTCGATATTGCATCATTGTTCTCCCAAAGATTGTATCAATTTACACTTGCTCTAGAAGTAAATAAGAATTCTAGGGACCTGACATTTGGAAGGTTTAGATTTTTGTCAGTCTGATGGATATAAAAAGGTAGCTTATTTTAATTTTCATTTCCCTTGTCAGTAGAGATATTAAGCATGTTTTTGTGTTTATTGGCCATAAGGCTTTCTTTTGTAAAATTAGTGTTTGCATTCCTTACCCATTTTTAAGAATTTGTGTGGTTTGTATTTTACTTATTGATTTGTAAGAATTTTTTTTTAATCTGTTGCTGCAATACCCCAAATTTAGTGGCTTAAAACAGCATTTATTATCTCTCAAGAATTCTTTATAATTTTGTCTACTTCTGTTATGTGGCTTAATTTCTAACTGTCTTATTTTTTTTATGCTCTTTTAAAAAAATTGTGGTAAATAACATCATAAAACTTTTCATTGTATTTTAAAAATATATTTATTTATTTATTTTGCTGCACTGGGGTCTTAGTTGTGGCACGCAGCGTCTTCGTTGCCCCTTGCGGGATCTTTTAGTTGCGGCATGCAGGCTCTAGTTCCCTAACCAGGGATCAAACCTGGGCCCCCTGCATTGGGAGCGAGGAGTCTTAACTGCGGGATCACCAGGGAAGTCCCTCATCCTGTATATATTTAAGTGCACAATTTCAGTGGCATTAAGTACATTCACATTGTTGTACAACCAATACCACCATCCATCTCCAGGACTTTGCTTTTTGTAAAACTGAAACTCTGTACACATTAAACACTAACTCCTTACTTCTCAGTGCTCAACCCCTGGCAGTTACCATTCTATTGAATATTTTCTGTCTCTATGAATTTGATTATTATACATTATTTGTTCTGCTGGCTTATTTCACTTAACTTTATTGTATCTTTGATCTTACTGAGTTTACTTTTAAAGTAGTCAAATTTGTCTGTCTTTTCCTCTATGGTGTGGTTTTTGTATTTTGTTTAAGGAATATTTTCCTACTCTGGTTATCATAATCTCCTGTATTTGGTTCTTAAAAGTTAATTCATTCCTTAACTTCTGTACTCAGGTTTCTTCTGTCTCTATCATATCATATTGAAACTACTTTTTCAGGCATTACCAATATCTTCTAAATTGTGAAACGAAAAGTAACTTTTCAGCAGTTGTCCATTTTGTACATCTTTCTTCCACATTTCCAATGCCATCTTAGAGCTTTCCCCTTTCGGTTACTCTGATACGACTTTTCTGGTTTTTCTTCAGCTTCTCTTACTACCCTTTGTAAGTTACTGATTTCGTCCTCCATCCCCCATTTATCTCCTGAATCTTTGTTTCTGCTTTTGTGTTTTTTGTTAATCATCTTAGGTCAGGTTTTCATTTCTCAGATGGATTATTTATATTAAAATAGTTTGCTTATTTACATTCAGTTCTCTGCCTTTGGTCTGTCCCAACTTCTAATTCAACTGGTGCCATGCCACTGGCTTTAATTTTTTTTTTTTTAGCCTTCCAAAGAAGTGCCTTTATTACAGGGTTTAGGAAAGGAAAAAAGCTCTAGAAAAAGGAAATTTCCAAAATATGTCTTCAGCAAGGTTGGGTGCAGTGACAAGTCGAGGCTGGAGTCTTGCTCTCACTAGAGGTCACTTCGAGGTTGTGAGGACGGTCCTCCTGGAGTCTCTCGATCGGCCCCCTCTGGGCCCCAGCGACTGGCCCGGCGGACTTCTCAGCCCTTGGTCAGCCTTGTCGCCCTGTGCCAGCTCCTTGTCATATAGAATTTCATAATTGCCAAGGACTTCCTTTGGGGGTGACTTGTTTCATTTACAGTCTGGAATTTCAACGTTAGGGACCGCGATGTTGAGGGTGCCATTAATCAGGTTATACTTAAGGATTTGGTCGTTGGCAGTGCTGGAGGTGAGGGATGGGGACGCGTTCACCTCGGTCAGCTGGGGCTTCAGCTTGTCGATGATGATGTCGTAGCCGTAGCACTCAAAGCAGTGTTTGTCGTTGTTCATCATGGGTGCCACGGCCTTCAGGGACTGCATGAAGATCCAGTGGATCTCATTGAACAGCTTGCTGGTCACCTCCTTGCCTCGGGTGCTCTCCAGGTAGAGCTGCAGGTTGTTCACGGTCCACGTGCCCCCATGGATGTGGTTGTAGTCCTCCCCATGTTTCTGAATGGCAACGTTGGTGAGATGAACAAACATGTTATCCAACTCGCTGGTACTCGGGGTGTATTTTACTGTGCAAAAGCAGCAGAATCCAAGTTTATGCATATAGTAGCACAGTGGGCGGTACGTAGACACCAGAACATACAAGCGCAGGTCAAACTTCCGGCCGCTGATTAGTAACGGGTTGTTAATGTACAGAGAGATCACGTAGGCTTCCTTGATAGACTGAGTCATGAACGAAGATGTTTTGCTGTCCCAGGATCACGTTTTGATTTGCGAGAGCTTGTTGATCAGAAAGATGCCCTTTCCCTGAGCTTTGCCACAAGGTTTCATGATCCAGGTGCTGGAGGGGCTTTTCCTGAACTCCACGAACAGGTTGTAGTCGGCAGGCAGCCTGTAGGTGACGGGGACGAAGTCCAGGTAGAGGTGTTGTTTCCCACTTTCGTCCTTCTCTGCTAAAGGACTCCCTTTCTTCTCCAGCTCTTTCCTGTATCTCTTGATTTTTTTCACCATCAGATCCTTCTGCATCAGTTCATAGTGGTTTGGGAAATGGTTGACTATTTGATCAGCTGAGAGCCGGTAGCCAGTTTCGACACTAAAAACATTGCG
The DNA here is from genome assembly GCF_002837175.3 of Physeter macrocephalus. Classification (NCBI taxonomy): domain Eukaryota; kingdom Metazoa; phylum Chordata; class Mammalia; order Artiodactyla; family Physeteridae; genus Physeter; species Physeter macrocephalus. Next base: position 79,386,597 of record NC_041220.1, on the reverse strand, counting down.
GATGGTTTGCTTGCTCTTCCAGTAAAAATTCCAGTCCTCGTTTTCTGTCACTTGGACCCATCCTCTCTTTTCAGAGTTATTTATCAGCACTGACTTCTCGATATCAGTGACCCATTTCACTTTTTCTGCCATAATCAGTAGGTTCTTATGGAGCCAATGGGAACGTCCAATTTCTCTTCAGTTTCACCCAGTTTTGACTTGGATTCTCACCTGATGTCAGATTGTTTTCCTGTGACTTTCTCCTGTGGGGTGTACAGCGCAGAGGAGCACCCAGGAGCGTGGAGGACTGTGGCCCCGCACCGCGGCCCAGCCCTGCCTCCCTGGATTTAATTTTTAAAACTTTTTTTGTCATTTTCCTTTACATATTCTACCCCCTATTGCATGAAGTCAAAACCTTTTTACTGTTGTTCTAGCTTACCTTTCCTGACTTATTTCCTGTCGTCTCAACTTAGTTGTATGGCTGAACATACCTCAGACCCTTGCTCTCCCTCCAGCCTTTAGCTATATTGAGTTGTTCTGTCTGCTTGGAATAAGTCCTTAACCTCCTTTCTTTGCCTTTTGAAAAACTTACTTCTCCTAAAATGCCATTTCTGATAAGCTTTTCTTTTTTAAAAAATTTATTTATTTATTTGTTTTTGGCTGCATTGGGTCTTTGTTGCTGCGTGTGGGCTTTCTCTAGTTGCGGCAAGTGGGGGGCTACTCTTCATTGCGGTGCGCAGGCTTCTTATTGCGGTGGCTTCTCTTGTTGTGGAGCCCGGCCTCTAGGTGCGAGGTCTTCAGTAGTTGTGGCTCATGGGCTCTAGAGTGCAGGCTCAGTAGTTGTGGTGCACGGGCTTAGTTGCTCCGCAGCATGCGGGGTCTTCCCGGACCAGGGCTCAAACCCGTGTTCCCTGCATTGGCACTGCACCATCAGGGAAGTCCCTGATAAGCTTTTCTTGAACCCACAGTTTACCTTTTTTCTCCAGTATCACTTTGTTGGGATTTTTTTAGAGCAGTTATTATATTTTTGGTAATTGTATATATGTCTTTTTGCTCCTGCTAGATCATTGGGCTCCTTGAGGATTCTTACTCATCTTTTTCTCTTCAGCATCCAGTATGGTGCCTGAAATGTAGTAGGCTTAGTAACATTTAAAGTGTGCCATCCCCATCCCCACCCCCACCCCCTGCCCAAATCTTTGATAGGTGTCTAATCTTTTGGAGCTATTGCTGAAAGTGCTCTTTGCCTAGGTTTAGGACAGGTCTACGTTACTCTGTTCATTATTTTTAGTCCTTGTGTGATTATGGATTTTTCTAGTGATTCCAAATGCAGGGCTAGCTAGCATATGTAGCCTTTTCTATCAAGTGACTGTGGGGTGTTTTACTTTTAGGTTTCTTTGTTTCATGTGAACCATCCTATTTGGGATTGGTGTACTTAATTGTGGGTTGTCTGATACTACTGCTTTTCAGCAGTGATATAAAACACTTTGTGCTTCATTTTTCTTATATCATTCTGTGGTAGTTCCTTTATTTTTAAAATATATGTATAGAACATACTGCAGTTTATGCATATGTGCATTGGATATTTGGTTATTTCCGGTTTCTTACTGGTACAGATGTGCAAGAATTTAGTGTGTATTGCTAGATGAGATTTTAGAAGGTTATATATGTCAGACTTTTTTTAACGTCTCTTGGCTTGGTCATACTTTGATTATATCCTTAGGTGTTTACTTACGTGCTTTATCTCCATCTGTCTGATGGAACTGAATGTGTGTCATTGAGGACATAGACCTGTCTTACTGATTTTTCCATCCTCCATTGCTTAGGCCATTGCCTGGTGAGCAGGAGGCATTTGTTTTCCTGAATGAGTTTCAGTATTTTTTAAGCTCCAGGGAGCTAATCCCCAAGCACTATGAAAGTAATACCTTTCATCCTGCTTCTGGTACTAGGAAGAATTGAATATGTTGATAAAGGTGGCCGCCAGTGAAGTTGGGTTTCTGTTGATAATGTAGTCAGGTCCTGAATTGGGATGGTATTCTGTCCAAGCCCAAAACTGGGGAAATAAGGTGGTGGGAAGAAAATCTTTTTTGCTTTATTTTGTAGTTTTCCCCTTTGAAGATCTCAGGGGGCATCTATTTAGTATTATATATGATATCATCTGTATCCTATGGTTTAAACTCTTTAGTTAATGCTACATTTTTCTTCATTTATTCAACAAATATTTATTGACTGCCCCCTGTGTTTGTTAATAAGCTAGACATGGTCCATGCTGTTGTGGAGTAAATTATGGTCCAGTAAGATGGTGAGACATTGAACAGCTAGTTACGTTTGTTGAGTTTAAGTAAGAACTGTGAGGGTGAGGTAACCTAAACTCAGGGAAAGAGTTCCTTGGGAATAACCCTTAAACTAATACTTGGGAGGATAAATTGTAATTAACTTAGTCATATATTAGGATGATCAACTCTTACGTGCACATAGAAAGCTAATAATTATATAGTTAAGAATGTAAACCATTTAATTGCTTTTCTCTTTTAAATAAATAGTCAAAATTCTGTGAATATAAAAGTAACAAACTTATTAAACTTTGAAAATACAGGGAACTATATTATAAAGTAAAAATTATCGGTAATCTCACTCCCAGAGATAGTTCTTTTCTTTAAAAAATGTTTGTCTCTGAAATATTTCACATACACAGAGATACATCTTAATTTTGGTATTCCTTTCATCTATGTATGTACATATATATACATATTTAGAATTTTTTGGGGTGGGGGAGCTTTGAATACAATTCCCATGGGACTTTAAACTGAAATCTGTAATTTTTAATCATTTGAAGTTGTTTTTCCCTATTAGACTCCAAGCTTCTCAAGGGTAGGCATCATGGCTCATCCATCTTTGTATTATCATTACCAAGAGCTCTTTAACAGATATTTGAGGGCTCCCTCTATGGTAGGCACCATGATATGTGTTGGGGATATAGTAATGAGTGGGATAAGGGAAGACAGACAAGTAATAAATGCAGTGCAGAGCTGTGTAATAATATTGTCCAGATGAAATTAATTGGTTGTTTTTGATTGGGTGTTCAGAAAAGGCTTATCTTAGAATTGTAAACTTAAATTGAGATCTGAATGATAAAAGCACGTCACTAGGGGAAGAACAGTCCAGATCAGAGGAAACTGTTAGTGTAAAAGCTCTAAAGTGGGAATGAATTTGCTATGTGTAAGCAACCAAAAGGAGGTTGTTGTGGCTGGAGTATTGTGGGTAAGGGAGGAGAATGGTACAAGATGAAGTTGGAGATGTAGGTGGGAGCCAGATCACACACAAGCCATTTGAGGATTTAAAGCAAACGACGGAATTTGTGTTTTTAAAAGATCACTTTGGCTGCTATGGAGAATGAATTGACCCTGAAGATATGAGGAAATGTTTACTTTAGGTTGAGTTTTGCTGGATGTAACAAAAGAAACAGTAGTAGTGATTGAAATAAATAGGAAAAGTCTGGAGGGAAAGTATCCCAAAGTTGCTTGGTTAGGGGCTTTATAGTGTTTATAGTCTACTTCTAACTTTCAGGTTACTATTCTTAGGAGTTTGACCCTTGTCCCTAAACTCTCAGAATGGCTATCAGAGGACCAGGCAGCCTATCTGAATTTCAAAAAGGGAAAGGCACCAAGCACTGCCAGCGAGTTCACTCCCTTTAAAGGGATGTCTGAGGTTCCATTCAGTGACCTCTCTTTTTATTTTTTTATTCACCACAGTGTCATAATCACTTCTTGGTTTAAGGTAGGCTAGGAAATGTTTATTAGCTGAGCACATCGCTCCCCAATTAAAATGAGGGTTTTGTTAGGAAGGAGAAGGAAATTTGTTAGGCACTTCCCATGTGAGGTTGGGGATAGGAGGCAGGAATGAACTCAGGAAGATCATTTGGGAAGCCTTTCAAGGTAGCCTAGGCAAGAGGTGATTGTAGCTTGGGGTTAGGGTGGAATAGAGGAGGCTTAAGAGAAGTGTTTGGGTTATGTTTTAAGAGTAGAGTCACCAGAGCTTGCTGATGGTGTAGAGAAATAATGAAGAAGCTGGAAAAACACCTAGATTTTTGTCTTTTGCAACTAGATAGATGGTGGTGCTAATTTCTGAGTTGAGTGGGAAGAGCACACTGGAGGGGGGGAGGATAAGAATTTAAGCAGTTCGTTATGTGAGTCTGGAGGTTAGATCTGAAGAGAGATTTGGCATCATAGATACATAGATGGTATAATTTGAAGCTTAGACTGGGTAACTTAACTCTAGGAGAATTTGGTTAGAAAAGGAGGAGTCTAGGACAAAATCTGGTTTTTGTCCTGGTTCCATAGCACATGTTGAAGTTGAATTGATGAGAACCAACAAAGGAGAGCGTGGTGTCATTGAAGCCAAGAGAAGACAGAGTTCCAAGAAGAAGGTGGTCAACTTTGTCATGCTGCTTAAATGGGAGAAATGACCGTTGAATTTGCAGTGTGATCATTGGTGACCTTGACTGGAATATTTTCATTGGAATGGTGTGCATGTGTTATTGGGGTGGATTGTTAAGAGGAATGAGATGAGGAACTGGCAACTGTGGTCAGCTTTTTAAAGGAGTTTTGCTTTTACAGGGAAGGAGAGAAGAGGGGGAGCTGGAGAAGATCATGGCTTCAGAGAGCTTTAAAAAAATTTTTTTCTAGTAGGTATTAGAGTATGTTTGTATGTTGATGGATGGGAGAAATTGATTATGCTAGAGAGAGGAGTAACTGAAGGTGCAAGAGTCCTTGAGAAGAACAGGGGCTGGTATTCCTAACATAAGTGGAAGGATTAATCTTTAATAGGAACAGAGACACTTAGGGCAATGTTAAGTTTCCATTTGGGATTTGTGGTTTTCTCTTGAACATCAGACCGCTTAATGGTGGTTGTTCCCTGCTCCCTCCCCCAGCAGTGCTGCTTGGGGCAGACACAGGAAGTTTTTTTTTGTTGTTGTTTTTTGTTTTTTTTTTCTAGTTAATTGGGGAATGAGTTTAATTAGCATTAGGGCTTTGCCATATGAGTACACTACAGGAAGAAAGGTATCAAGGTTGTCAAGAGTATTTGCAAGGGAGTGATTATAATGAATGCCCAAGGAATCTATAAACTGGCTAAGGAGGAAGTGAGGACCTTAAAGGTGACTGATAATGAGGGAGAGTCAGGAAGAGTGGTTCTGTTTTGATGAAGCCAGCTAATAGCTGGGTTTGGAGTACCAAAGTGAGTTTATTTAATCCACGGAGGTTGGGAATCTGACAAACTTGAAGTGGATTTCGGAGAAGGTGCAGGTTTAGGTGACAACAAAATCAGGAGTATGATTATGGGGATAAGAGCTTACAGTCTGTTAATATTTGTCGGGAACACAGGCAGTCTTGATCCTGTTTCCTTGCTCTTCTATGAGAATTGAGAAGAAATGTACAAAGATGACAAATTAGGCAACAGTCTCTCATCAACCAGAGGTAGCTGTTGATATAAATCCTTTTAATCAAATCAGGATCTTTTTATGTATACTGTTTTATATCTTTTTCCTATTAATATATCTTGTGTTTTCTTCAGGGCATTAAATATTCTTTTAAAATATTTAGTGTTTAACTTGAGTATTAGAATTAAATAGTATTTATATATTAATATTTAGTACTGCCTGGCTAAACCATTCTTTTGTTGAACATTTATAAGTTGTTTCTATTTTTTCTTGTTATAGCCTTTCCTGCTGAAAGGCATATCTTTACATAATACTTTTTTTTAAAATAAATTTATTTATTTTTGGCTGCATTGGGTCTTTGTTGCTGTGCACGGGCTTTCTCTAGTAGTGGCGAGCGAGGGCTACTCTTCATTGCGGTGCACGGGCTTCTCATTGCGGTGGCTTCTCTTGTTGCGGCTTCTCTTGGTGCGGAGCACCGGCTCTAGGCGCACGGGCTTCAGTAGTTGTGGTTCGCGGGCTCTAGAGCGCAGGCCCAGTAGTTGTGGCGCACAGGCTTAGTTGCTCCGCGGCATGTGAGATCTTCCCAGACCAGGGATTGAACCTGTGTGCCCTGCATTGGCAGGTGGATTCTTAACCCTCTGCGCCACCAGGGACGTCCCATAATACTTTTTTTTTTCTTTCCATAATACTTTTAAATCTGAGTTTATTTCCCTAAGATAGATTACTGGAAGAAAATTACTAGGTCATAGTATCTGAACTTATGACCAAGGTGTTTTCTAGAAAGTTGGTTGTAAATTGCTCTAGCACTGGCACTGTATGAGGCAGCCCATTTCATCATATTCTCACCATTAATACAACCTTTTTTAAGTCAAGATAGAAAAATTAACTTCCATTTTATATGTTTATTTAACTTTTTTTTTTTTTTTGAAAAACATTGAGTTTATTTAGATAAACATTTGACCAAGCCCTAGTTTATCCAGTGAACTTGAGCAAGTTCTATGAGCTAGACATTCTATGGGCAAGTAAGAGGCAGAAAAAATTAAAAAAATAATTCGTTTAACTTTTTATTAAGAAAATTTTCAAGTGGAAGAGTTGAAAGAACATATGCTTCTGTCATCACTGCCTAGATTCAATAATTGTTAATGCTGCTGTTATGAAGGTAATTCACTACCAAAAGCTGAGCATGCATCTCTTCTAAATAGTGTTCTTTTACATAACCACAGTATCATTATTCTACGTAAGAAAATTGTTAATTCCTTAGTATCTAATATTCATATTTTCCCATATCTCCCTAGTTACTTAAAAAATGTCTTTTATAGTTTTTTGGATTTTTGTTTTTGAAGGATCTGCTTAAGGTTTACACATTGCATATGAATGTAGTTTTTTTGTTTGTTTGTTTGGGGTTTTTTTTTGGCTTGCGGGATCTTGGTTCCTCGACCAGAGATTGAACCCTGGTAATGGCAGTGAAAGCGCTGAGTCCTAGCCAGGGGATTCCCTGAATGTAGTTTTTAGTCTTTTAAAATTTATGATCGTTCTCCTGCACACACCTCCATTTTTAATCCTGGAGATTTCCTCATGGTGATGCTTTAACTTGTATTTCTTATAAACTGGGAGTTTAGGTATAAAGGTTTGACTGGATTATCAGGTTAAACATTTTTGGCAAGACTCCAAGTGTAATGTCGGTACTTCATATTGAATCATGTTAATATATGTGTAATACCAGGTTTTCTCACTGTTCGTGATGTCAGGTCACTTGTGTAATCACTTGATTAAGGTAGGAGCCACAAGATCTCTTTGTGAAGGTATGTTTTATTCCTTTTGCAGTTCGCAAGTAAACTGAAGTTAATGCTTTGGTCCTTTGCAAATTTCTTACTCTTTAGTATCCTTTCACCTGACAAGGATCATCATCCATTGATTTTCCTAATTGTCAACTTTATATTTACTTAGATAGAATTCTTCTAGAAAGAAGAGCTTTCCATCATTAACTGGGATGAAAATTGCTTATTATCAGAGTATAGATTTGGTTTAATAGTCACCTCCTATGGCAACATGATTTTCCTCTTTTTTTAAAAAAAATTTTAAATTTATTATTTTTAGCTGCATTGGGTCTTTGTTGCTGCATGTGGGCTTTCTCTCATTGTGGCGAGTGGCGCTTCTCATTGCGGCGAGTGGCGCTTCTCATTGCGGTGGCTTCTCTTGTTGCGGAGCACGGGCTCTAGGTGCGCAGGCTTCAGGAGTTGCAGCACGTGGGCTTCAGTAGTTGTGGGCTCTAGAGTGCAGGCTCAGTAGTTGTGGCGCACAGGCGTAATTGCTCCGTGGCATGTGGGATCTTCCCGGACCAGGGATTGAACCTGTGTCCCCTGCACTGGCAGGCAGATTCTTAACCACTTTGCCACCAGAGAAAGTCCCCTTTTCTCTTTTTTTAATCAGTGTGTGGATGTCTTAGCCCATGCTGCCACAGCAAAATAGCATAGACTGGGTGGCATAAACAACAGAAATTCATTTTCTCACAGTTCTGGAGGCAGGGGACTTCAAGTCATAGCTGTGAAAGTAATTTGAGATTTGTCTCTGTTTGAAATTCTTGTGGTTAATATACGTTTATGCAAAATAAATTTATCTATGTTTGATTTTATAAAAGAGTTTGTGTTTAGGTGGAAGGATTACTGTAAGTAGTAGCAGTGATGGCAAATATTCTTATCCCTTTTTTAAGGAAAACATAGTTTTGCCTCAATTTTAGATATATATCCTTTGTCACTTTAACATCTGTATTTGTCAAATTAAGGCATTTCCAAATACCTTTTTGATAAAAATTTTCATGGAATTGTATTCTTGAATTCTTGGAATAAACCCCTCTTGGTCATAGTGAATAGTACTTAAATTTGTTATGGTATGTTAACCAAGATTTTGTTGAGAATTGTGTATCTTTTTAGTAAGACTAGCCTGTGTTTGTTCAGAATTGTGCTGGCTGAGTTTGGGGGATCAAAGCCATTGTTTGTCCTATAAAATGTGTTTGTAGTCATTCTGTCCCTTTCATTGTTTGGAAACAGTGTGGGATCATTTTTTGTAAAGTGGAATGTATGTTTGAGAACCAGGTGGCTTTTTAGAGAGTGGTTGCTAAATTTTTGTCAGTTTAGGTATTTAAAAAAAATCTCTTGGGACTTCCCTGGCGGTCAGTCCAGTGGTTAAGACTTTGCATTCCAATGCAGGGAGGTGCGGGTTCAATCCATGGTCGGGGGAGGTAAGATCCCGCTTGCCTTGTGGCCAAAAAACCAAAACATAAAACAGAAGCAGTATTAAAACAAATTCAATAGAGACTTTAAAAATGGTCCACATCAAAAAAAAACTCTTGTTTTAATATATTACATTTCACTTATTATTTATGATCTGTTTTTAATGTGTAGTAAACACAAGATATGGTTTATCTTTTTTTTTGGTTTATCTCATTTTTTAAAGGTGTTTAAAAAATTATTTATTTATTTATTTCTACCTTTTTTTTTCTTGGCTGCATCCGGTCTTTGTTGTGGCATTCGTTATGGCACTTGGGCTTCTCTCTAGTTGTGGCGCACAGGCTCCAGGGCGTGTGGGTCAGTAGTTGTGGTACATGGGCTTAGTTTCTCCACGGCACGTGGGATCTTAGTTCCCCAACCAGGGTTCAGACCCATGTCCCCTGAATTGGAAGGTGGATTCTTTACCACTGGACTACAAGGGAAGTCCCGGTTTATCTCGTTTTTTAGTTTCCTTTCTCTTTCCTGCCTTTAGTTTACTTACTCTGTATTTTATCAGTTGAGCCCATGACTTTTTGGTTTTATTTTATTTTATTTCATTGAGACACTGGTTCCATTGGTTTTCTTCCTTTTTGTTTGGTTCAGTTCTTTAGTTTTTTTGTTTTTTTCCTTTTTGCTGTCAGTACTTTGAACCCTTTAAAATTACTTCTTAAATTTTCTTAGGTGACAGGAGTTTGGAAGGTTAAAAGAAAAGTTGTTTCAAATTACTTAAGGGTACAGAGTCTCATTGTTAAAAATTTTCAATTACAGAAATATACAGAGTAAAAGTTTTCGTTACCCATCCACCCTTTCCTTCCTTCCTTCCCTCAATCCTAATCCTGTCTTTCAGAAGGAACCTTTAACAACTTTTTCTAGGCATCTACATATTCAGAAAACATAGGAACTTCTAGTTTGTCGACCAAAAAAAAATACAAAACCTAGAAGGTGAGAATTATGTTTTATTTGGCGGGTTTTCCAAGGACTTAAGCATGGAAGATAGCCTCTCAGATTGCTCTGAGGAACTGGTGCAGAGGTAAGGGAGGAGCCAGAACTTATAGGAGTTTTGCAACAAAAACCAGGTAGTCATATCAAGGTAATGAATTTAACACTTTTCTATGTATGGGAAGATAGCGAGAGTTTGGATTCATTGAAATCGTTCCTTTGATATGCACCTTAACTATTTAGGGCCTGTATGTATCCTGCTTTTTTCCATTCTGAATCCCCTCAGGGTACACTGTCAGGACTGGGTGCAGTGGCTGAATAATGCTAGATGGCTGCAACATCCTTTGTTTACGGATACTGCAAGCAGTATTTTTCGTCTACAAGTTTATGAACTTTCATAAATACAAACAAGAGTACAGACACACTAAAAGTTATTTTAGCTCTGTGTGATGATAGATGTTGTAAAGGAAAGCTTGTGCAGTATCACAGGACTTTTGAGCAAAGAGATCTAAGAACAGTCTTCTGACACCTGATTAGTTGGTAAGAGTTTTATATTCCTTTAGATTTTGACAAGAGAATGCCATTAACTGATTAATAAAAATTTAAAATAAATTTTTATTTTTGATTTTGTAGTGTTTTATTATGATATTTCTGAACAAATTACTTGAGTATTTTTAAATGGCTGTGTCCTGACTTAGCTTTAAAAAATAATATTACCCTGTGGTATGGACATGTTGAATACATTGCCAGTTTTATTTACCAATTTGTGTTCCCCTAGGAGATATTCAGTTATTTTGTGAAAATGTGTATGTTTGATGAAGTTTTTCTTTTTTCCCCACTTTTAAAATTATCTTAGTGTACCTGCAAGGAAATGTTGAGGTCTATAATTAAAATTATATTTATTTACTTTTTGTATTTCTGCTTGTTTTTTTGATGTTAGTCAAACAAATATAGTGTTTTTGATGTGCTTATTGTTTCTCGATGCTTTTTAGAAGATAGATCAATTCTTGCTGTTCTCAGACTTGTTGGAGTCTTTATCCGTTTTTGTCTTTTAGACTTAAGTATTTATTCCTTCTTGTAGGGAATGATTACTGGATTTTGATTTTACTGTATATGGTGACACATTTGAAGAGGTCAACAACGTGTAAATTTATTGTTGGAATTGGTAACTTTGTGCTTCCATTTTATGTTTATCTTCATTTTTATTTGCATAAACTATTTAACAAACAACTTTCAACTTTAACAGAATGCCTTTCATTTCCATGAACTAATTAAATTTCTAGTTATTTAGATATATTAATATGATTTAACAGTTAATATTCTAATATTTTTGTCTCTCAAACTTTTTTTTTTTTGCGGCACGCGGGCCTCTCACTGTTGTGGCCTCACCCGTTGCAGAGCACAGGCCCCGGACGCGCAGGCTCAGTGGCCATGGCTCATGGGCCCAGCCGCTCCGCAGCATGTGGGATCCTCCCAGACCGGGGCACGAACCCGTGTCCCCTGCATTGGCAGGCGGACTCTCAACCACTGCGCCACCAGGGAAGCCCTCTCAAACATTTTATTTTAAGTCTCTGTTTTGTCTGTGGATATGGTAATTGATTGACGAATAATTTTGGATCCTCCAGGTCTAGGAAATACTTTAGTGGCCCAAGGATAATTTTCATCTCACCTTTTCTTTATTCAGGAATTTTAAAGCATATCTAGGTTATCTTGTCTCTATAGCTTCACATATAAATGTCTTTCATATTCTCAGCATGTATTAATATCTTTAAAAATATTTTCTTTCACAGAAGTACCATTATTATATCTAACAGATTAACCGAAACATCTCGATATCATTTAATAAAGTCCATATTCAGATTTCTCCAGTTGTCTCAGAAACATGCAAAGGCTGTTTTTCATTTTTACAGTCTTGTTAGTTTTTATTCTGCAAATTTGTGTAGTTGGTAATCATAGAATAAATATTTTCTGTTCTATTTTTTTCTTTACATATCATGAACACTTTCGAATGTTTAGTACTAATTTTTTTTTTTAAAGATTTTAAAAATTTATTTGTTTATTTATTTATGGCTGTGTTGGGTCTTCATTTCTGTGCGAGGGCTTTCTCTCGTTATGGCAAGCAGGGGCCACTCTTCATCGCGGTGCGCGGGCCTCTCACTATCGCGGCCTCTCTTGTTGTAGAGCACAGGCTCCAGATACGCAGGCTCATAATTGTGGCTCACGGGCCCAGTTGCTCCGCGGCATGTGGGATCTTCCCAGACCAGGGCTCGAACCGTGTCCCCTGCATTGGCAGGCAGATTCTCAACCACTGTGCCACCAGGGAAGCCCCCTAGTACTAATTTTTTTAACTTGAAGACTTAAAAAAAAAAGTAGCTGTCAGGTTCACAGCAAAATTGAGAGGAATGTACAGAGATATCCCGTATACCTCCTGCCCCCACACATGCATAGCCTCCCCCATTATCAACATCCCCCACCAACATATATATCTTTTACAGTGGTTGAATCTACATTGATACATCATAATCACCCAAAGTCCATAGTTTACCTTAGGGTTCACTCTTGGTGTTGTTTATTCTGTGAGTTTGGACAAATGTATAATGACATGTATTTATCATTATAGTATTGTACAGAGTATTTTCACTGCCCTAAAAATCCTCTGTGCTCTGCCTGTTCATCCTTCCCTCTCTCAAAACACTGACAACCACTGATTTTTTAACTGTCTCCATAGTTTTGCTTTTCCAGAATGTTATAGAGTTGGGATTGTGTAATATATAGCCTTTTCAGATTTGCTTGTTTCACTTAATAATATGTATTTAAGTTTTCTCCATATCTCTTCATAGCTTGATAACTATTTTTATTGTTGTATAATATTTCATTGGATGTAACAGCTTGTTTATCCATTCTCCTGTTAAAGGACATCTTGTTGGCTTCCATGTTTTGGCAATCATGAATAAATCTGCTATAATTATCTGTGTGCAGGTTTTTGTGTGGACATAAGTTTTCACATCCCTTTGGTAATTACCAAGGAGTGTGATTGCTGGATCATATGGTAAGAGTATGTTTAGTTTTTTAAGAAACTGCCAAACTGTCTTCCACAGTGGCTGTATAATTTTGTATTCCCACTAGTAATGAATGAGAGTGCATGTTGCTGCACAACCTTGTCAGCATTCGCTCTTGTCAGTGTGTTGGATTTGTGCCATTCTAATAGGTGTGTAGCAGTATCTCACTTTAATTTGCATTTCCCCATGACTTGACTGGAGTGTCTTTTCATATGCTTATTTGTCATCTGTGTGTCTTCTTTGGTGAGGTGTGTGTTTAGGTCGTTGTCCTTCTTTTAAAAAAAATAAATTTATTTATTTATTTCGGCTGTGTTGGGTCTTTCTTGCTGCGCGCAGGCTTTTCTCTAGTTGCAGTGAGCAGGGGCTGCTTTTCGTTCAGGTGCGCGGGTTTCTCATTGTGGTGGCTTTTCTTGTTGTGGAGCATGGACTCTAGGTGTGTGGGTTTCAGTAGTTGTGGCTCGAGGGCTCTAGAGTGCAGGCTCAGTAGTTCTGGCGCACAGGCATAGTTGCTCCGTGGCATGTGGGATCTTCCTGGACCAGGGCTCGAACCCGTGTCCCCTGCATTGGTAGGTGGATTCTTAACCACTGCACCACCAGGGAAGTTCCTTTGGCCGATTTTTAATTTAGGTTGTTTTCTTATTGTTGAAGTTTAAGAGTTTTTTGTGTATTTTGGATAACAGTCCTTTATCGGATATTTCTTTTGCAGGTATAGTCTCTCAGTCTGTGGCTTGTCTTCACCCTCTAGACATTGTCTTTTGCAGAACAGTTTTTTATTTTAATGAAGTCTTACTTATTAGTTATTTCTTTCATGAATTGTGCCTTTGGTGTTATATCCTAAAAAATCATAGTCATACCCATGCTTTATACTTTTATATATTTATGTTTGTGATCCATTTTGCATTAATTTTTGTGAATGGTGTTAAGGTCGGTGTCTAGGGTGTGTTTTTTTTGTTTTTTTGTGTTTTTTTGCAGGATCTCAGTTCTCACATTAGCAGGCAGATTCTCAACCACTGCACCACCAGGGAAGCCCCCTCTTCTTTTCTAATATATGCATTCAGTGTGAATTTTTCTCTAAGCAGTATACTTCTCTAAATCCCACAAATTCTGTTAAGTTGTATTTTTGTTTTCAAAGTTGGAAATGTTTAAAAATTTCTCAATATGTCTTATTTCACCCATGTGTTATTTAGAACTGTGTTTAGTATTTTGAGGTTTTCCTGCTATCTTTCTGTCACTGATTTCTAGTTTAACTCCATTGTGGTCTGAAAGCATGCTTTGTGTGATTTCTGTTCTTTTGAATTTGTAAGGAGTGTTTTGTGGCCCCAAATATGGTTTACCTGGTAAATATTCAGTGTGACCTTGAGAAGAATGTGTATCTTGCTGTTGGATGAAATAGTCTATGGTTATCAATTAGATCCAGTTTGATTGTTGGTGCTAATTAGTTCAGCTGTGTCCTTACTGTCTTTCTGCCTGTGGATCTGTCAAATACTGGGAGAGGAGTGTTGAAGTCTTTGGCTATAATACTGGACTCATCTAACTCTCTTTGTAGTTCTATTGCTTTTGCCTTATGTATTTTGAAACTCTGTTGTTATGCTCATACAGTTTGTTTGTTGTTGTTGTTTTTGTTTTGTGTTTTTGGCCATGCCGAGCGGCTTGCAGGATCTGAGTTCCCCATCGAAGTCCCCAGGGAAGTCCCCAGTTTAAGTATTTTTAATGTCTTCTTGGATAATTGACCTGTTTATAATTATGTGATGTCCCTCTATATTCCTGGTAATTTTCCTTGCTGTGAAATCTGCTTTGTCTGAAATTAAAATGACTACAATTTTCTTTTTTTTTTTTTTTTTTAATTATTTATCTATTTATTTATTTGGCTGCATTGGGTCTTAGTTGTGGCACACTGGATCTTTGTTGCGGCATGTGGAATCTAACGTTGCGGCTCATGGGCTCTTCATTGTGGCACACGGGCTTCTCTCTAGTTGTGGTGAATGGGCTCCAGAAAGCATGGCCTCAGTACTTGCAGCGTGCAGGCTTAGTTGCCCCGTGGCGTGTGGCATCTTAGTTCCCCGACCAGGGATCGAACCACGTCCCCTGCATTGAAAGGTAGATTCTTTACCACTGGACCACCAGGGAAATCCCCACTACAACTTTCTTTGGATTAGTATATTTTTCTCCATTCCTTTATTTTTTTCCAAAATTGTGATGTTGTAAAATACGCGTAAAAGTCACCATCTTAACCATTCACGTTGCCGTGAATCCACTCTCCAGGATATTTTCATCTTGCAAAACTGAAAGTCTATACCCAGTGAACAATAACTCCCTTTTCCCTCTACCCCCGGCTCCTGGTAACTACCATTTTACTTTCTGACTCTGTAAGTAAAATCATAAAGTATCTTTTTGTGACTGACTTATTTCACTTAGCATAATGTCCTCAAGGTGCATCCATGTTGTAACGTGTCAGATTTCCTTCCTTTTTAAGGCTGAATAATCCATTGTATGTATACACCACATTGTTTCTTTGTTCATCTGCCAATAGGCACTTGGGTTCTTCCACCTTTTGGCTTTTTTGAATAATGCCATCATGAACATGAGTGTGCAGATTATCTTATTTGAGACCCTGCTGCGGTTCTTTTGAGTATGTACCCAGAAGTGGAATTGCTGGATCACATGGTAATTCTGTTTTCAATTTTTTTTTTTTTTTTTTTTTTTTGGGATGCGGGCCCCTCACTGTTTTGTTTTTTTTTTTGTGGTATGCGGGCCTCTCACTGTTGTGGCCTCTCCCATTGCGGAGCACAGGCTCCGGACGCGCAGGCTCAGCGGCCACGGCTCACGGGCCCAGCCGCTCTGTGGTATGTGGGATCTTCCCGGACCGGGGCACGAACCCGCGTCCCCTGCATCGGCAGGCGGACTCTCAACCACTGCGCCACCAGGGAAGCCCTGTTTTCAATTTTTTGATGAACCATACTGTTTTCCATTGTGGCCACACCATTTTATATTCCCACCAGTAGTGCACAGAGTTCTAGTTTCTTCACATCCTTGCCAACACTTGTTATTTCTAGTTTTTTTGATAGTGGCCATCTCAGTGGATGCAAGGTGGTATCTCATTGTGGTTTTGATTTGCATTTTCCTAATGATAGTTGCATAGTGATATTGAGCATCTTTTTATGCGCTTGATGGCCATTTGTATATCTTGTGGAGAAATGTCTATTCAAGTACTTTGCTATTAAAAATTTTTTTAATGGTTTCCCTATTTATTTTTTAAAACATTCATTCATTCATTATTTATTTATTTATTGGCTGCATCGGGTCTTAGTTGGGGTGCACGAGCTCTTCGTTGTGGTCTTAGTTGCAGCTTTTCTCTAGTTGTGGTGCGTGGGCTCCAGTGTGCATAGGCTCTGTAGTTGCGGCATGCAGGCTGTCTAGTTGTGGCATGCGGGCTTAGTTGCCCTTCAGCATGTGGGATCTTAGTTCCTTGACCAGGGATCGAACTGGTGTCCCCTGAATTGCAAGACAGATTCTTAACCGGTGGACCACCAGGGAAGTCCCACTTTGCCATTTTTAAATTAGGTTGTTTGTTTTTTGTTGTTGAGTTTAAGAGCTCTATATATTTTGGATATTAACCACTTGTCATTTATATGATTTGCAAATATTTTCTTCTATTCCATAGGTTGCCTTTTCACTCTGTTGATTGAATGCTTTGATACACAGAAGTTTTTCATTTTGATGTAGTCCGTTTTATTTTCACTTTTGTTGCCTGTGTTTTTGGTGTTGTATTTAAAGTGGGATTTTATAGACAACATGAAGTTGAATCTTTTTTTAATCTACTTGAACAGTATATTTTAATTATTTAGACCATTGACATGTAAGATCATAATTGATAGTTGGATTAATGCCTACCATATTTTTTAAATGGTTTTCTATTTATTGCCCTTGTTCTTTCTTTTGTCTTCCACTCTTTTCTGCCTTATCTTATTTTTAGTTGATATTTTATATGATTCTAGTTTTTTTCTTAGCGTAGCAGTTGTGCTTTTTTTTTTTAAAAAAAAAAAACTTAATCCTTGAATTGCCATACACACTTACTTAAAAGTGCTCTTCCAGGAATTCCCTGGAATTAGGAATTCGCTAACCACTGGTGGTCCAGTGGTTAGGACTCTGCACTTCCACTGACGGGGGGCCTGGGTTCGATCCCTGGTTGGGGAACTAAGATCTTGCAAGCGGTGTAGCACAGCCAAAAAAAAAAAAAAAAATGCTCTTCCAGGTAACACTACATTACCTCATGGGTAGTGCATATTTTATTTCATCTTCATTTATTCCTTCCCTAATGCTGTTCCTTTCTTTAAATACATTCAAAGTGTCTGATCGATATCATTATCCTTCTTTCTAAAGAATTTCTTTTAACATTTCTTGCAAGGCAGGTCTGCTGGCAACAGATTCCCTTAATTTTTGTTTATCTGAAAAGTCTTTATTGTTGATTTCTGAGGGATAATTCATTGGATATAGAAATCTAAGTTGGTGGGACTTTTTTTTTTTTTAACATTTTAAATGTATCACTCTATTCTCCTCTAGCTTCCATGAATCCGAAGTCTAATGTAACTCTTATCATTGCTCCTGTATAGGCAAGGTGTTTTTTTCCCTCTGGCTTCTTTCAAGATGTTTTCTTTGTTCTGATTTTCTTCAGTTTGAATATGGTATGCTTAGGTATAGATTTTGGTTTGAACTCTGAGCTTCCTGGATCTGTGATTTGGTATCTATCATTAATTTAGGGAAATTCTTAGTTATTGCTTCAAATATTTCTTGTTTTCTTCTCCTTCTGGTATTCCCATTACTCATGTTACACCTTTTGGATATTCTGTTGTCTTTTTCTTGTGTTTTTCCTTTGCATTTCAGTTTTGGAAGTTTCTATTGACATTTCTTCTAGCTCACTGATACTGTCTCCACATTTATGTACTAATGAGTCCATCAAAAGCATTTTTTTTTTCTGTTACAATCTTTTTGATTTATAGCATTTCCTTCTGATTCTCTCTTAGAGATTCCATCTCTCTGCTTACATTACCCATGTGTTTTGGATGTTGTCAACTCTTTCTGTTACAGCACTTAGCATATTAGTCATAGTTTTAAATTTCCAGTCTAATTCCAACATTTCTGCCGTATCTGAGTCTGGTTCTGATGCTTACTCTGCCTCTTTAAACTGTGTTTTTTGTCTTTTAGTATGCCTTGTAATTTTTTTCTTGAAAGCCAGGCATAATGTACTAGAAAAGGAACTATATAAGTAGGTCTTTAGTGTTAGCTTTTATGTTTATCTGGCTAGGGTTTAGGCTGTGTTTACTATTTGCAGTAGCTATAGGTGTCAGGCTGGAGGGGGCTGGAGGGTATTGCCTGTCTCTCAGGTTGGTTAGATCTGTTAAAACCCCAATTGCTGTTATGCTCTGGTGAAATAGTTTCGCTTGCAGGCAGGCCTTGTTAAGAAGAATCAAATACTCTGGGCTTATTTCTAAATGAGAGAAATGGCTACTTTCTCCCTTCCCTTGCCAGAAGCATGAGAGGATTTTTCTCTGATCTTCACTGTGAAAACCTTGTAGGAATCCTGGAGGTAAAAATTCACAAAAGTGGTAGGGCCCCCTGGGAGTTTTTCACTCTCAGATTTATCCCCACTGTGCCTCCAGCAATGTCAATTACGATTTAGGTTTTCATACTCTGGTAGTGGTTCAAGCAGAGATGCTTGTGAGCTTTTGTTCTGGTTTGATTATCTTTTTCTGCCCGTTTGTCTCTCCAGTTTTGGGGGCTGTGGTTGACCCTGTGATTTCAAGTCTGATGGATCTAAGAAGAGTAGTTGATTTTCAGTTTGGACAGTCATTTATTCTTTTTTTTTTTTTTTTGTGGTATGCGGGCCTTCCTCTGTTGTGGCCTCTCCCGTTGCGGAGCACAGGCTCCGGACGTGCAGGCTCAGCGGCCATGGCTCACGGGCCCAGCCGCTCCGCGGCATGTGGGATCCTCCCATACCGGGGCGCGAACCCGGTTCCCCTGCAACGGCAGGCGGACGCGCAACCACTGCGCCACCAGGGAAGCCCCATTTATTCTTTTCATTTCGTATTTCACCCATTCTACCTCATTCCATCTTCTTCATTACATTATCTGCCATCCTTATTTTTAACGTCTAACTCTACCATAGCTGTATCATGAGCATTTAAACATACTGTTTAATGGCTATGTTATAAAGAAACCCCACCTTCTGCCCTCTTTCTTCATCCAAACTACTGCTTTGTTTCTCACTTCCCCCTTTATAGCCAACATTTGGAGGAGTTCTCTCTAATCATGCTCTCCATTTCCTCACCTTTCATGACTATCCAGTTAATAGTGGGTGCTTTTATTTTTTCACTTTGCAAAGACCTCCCTGCTGCTCAGCCTTTTAAAAGTGTTTCAGAACAAAAGTTATATGTGTATGTGTTTAAAATAATTTTCAGACAGCACCATGGTCTCCCATTTACCTCAGATCCGTAGTTCTTCGTTTTCCTACCCTCAGGGATCCACCATTACCAATTTATTGTATGTGTTTTTGGAAGTTTGTGTGTGTGCACATTCAGGACTTTCACTGTGAAGAAGATACTTTTTGCTTATTTTTTGTTTGTGCAGTCTTAATAGTAATATATGTAAAGTCTAAAGTCTCTGAGTTAAGTGTAAAATAAAAATTCTAAATGGTAAATATTGTGTCATAGTGTAAATGGTGGTGTGTATTTCTTACTGGGCAGACACTGGGGCATCCTGTAATTGATGGTATCTTAAGAGTCGGTGAAATAGAATGTATATGCCTTGGCTCCTGCATCATCTTTGGAACCAGGCTTTGCTGATTATTAGCTGTGTGTGATCTCTTTGTGTCTTAGTTTCCTTATTGGTAAACACATAAAATTGTTGTGAGGGTTAAATGAATTATTACATATAAGTTAGTTAGGATACAGCTTATATGGTGTATTAGTTATTAATCTCTCAGCAACATTAGCTACTACTCTTTTTTTTTTTCTTTTTTTTTTTGGCGGTACGCGGGCCTCTCACTGTTGTGGCCTCTCCGTTTGCGGA